>NW_015192605.1:0-1857 GCF_001447785.1 Gekko japonicus | reverse complement strand
GCCTATCCTAGGCTGCAACTCTCTTCCCTCACCACGGGTGCTCTTTTTGCTTTCTCTTTTTTGTTTGTTTGTTTCTGGGCACAATTCAGAGAGGGGATTAAGTCTGCCTGCCCACTTGGAGGCTGGCAACCATAGCCCTGGTTCACATTTGCACATGCTGAGGAGATATAGCTACGGCCAAGGACAGAATATCGACGCGGAGATATTATCCTTGATGAGCGTTGGCTCCTTATTCATTACAGGTCTGTTTTACAATCTTTATTTGGAGCCTCACCCTGTAGTGAATTATTTATAACCTGCCTGGCCCTGACATGAATCTTTTGCTTTGTATGCGTGCGCCGCATGGTTCCGTCCACTGAAGAAGACCCTTAGGCCTGAAACGCATCTGGTGTAGTGGTTGTTGACACTGTTCCCTCTAAGCTGAGTTAGTGTGAGCTAGCTCACAGTTTTTTAGCCTCCAGCTCACACATTTTTGTCTTAGCTCAGGAAGCTCAAGAGCAAACTAATTCATGCAGTAGACAAATCGCTCACTCACAACTTTAATGCCAGCAGCTCAAAAAGTAGAATTTTTGCTCACAAGACTCCACAGCTTAGAGGGAACATTGGTTGTTGACATCTTGTAATCACTGTAGGTGCAACTCCAGTAGGAGACAGTGAATGCAATCTTAGGATGCATTAACAGAAGCATTGTGTCCAGATCGCGGAAGGTGGTCATTCCGCTCTACTCTGCTATGGTCAGGCCTCACCTGGAGCACTGTGTCCATTTTGGGGCACCACATTTTAGGAAGGATGTTGACAAGCTTGAGCGTGTCCAGAAGAGGGCAACCAGGATGGTGAGAGGGTTGGAATCCGTCTTATGAGGGAAGGCTGAAAGAGTTGGGTATGTTTAGCCTGGGAAAGAGAAGGCTTAGAGGGGACGTGATTGCAGTCTTCAAGTATTTGAAGGGCTGTCATGTAGCAGATGGAGCAGATCTATTCTCTCTTGCTCCGGATTGCAAGACTAGACCTAATAGCTGGAAATTACAAGGGAGTCGTTACCAACTAAATATCGGTATGAATCTATGATTCTAGGTTGCTGCATATTATTTTTTTTATTTTTCATGTACATATCCTTTAAAAAAAATCTTTACCTGGTGCACTGTGCGATAAATATTTATATTCTTTTTTCGTATTCTTGCTACTCAACTGTTTGAGTCCCTACCTAATTCAATAGCAGCCATCCAGATGTCTCTGGTGAAAAGGGTCATCGAGTTGCCGGTGACTTATGGTGACTCCATAAGGTTTTCAAGGCAAGAGATGATCAGAGGTGTTTTGCTTCTGTCTGACTCTGGGTAGTGAATCTGGACCTCCTTCGTGGTCTTCCATCCAAGTGCTAACCAGGGGGCAACCCCGCTTAGCTTATGAGATCTGATGTGATTGGGCCAGCCTGAGACACACAGCTGAAGCGATTTCTTCTCAGCATACTCAAGTGCCATCAAGTCGCAACCGACTTAAGGCAACCCCGTGGGGCTTCCGAGGCAAGAGGCAAACAGAGCTGGCTTGCCATGGCCTGCCTCTGTGTAACCACCCTGGACTTCCCTCGTGGTCTCCCATCCAAGGACTAGCCAAATTTGACCCTCCTGAGCTTCTGAGATCTGCTGAGATCAAGTGAGCCTGGGGCATCCAGATGTCTCCAGGAACTCACAAACATGGCATGCATATCATGGCATTCCCTTTGGTGAGCCAGTGTGGCGTAGTGGTTAGGAGCACAGACTCTGGTCTGGGAGAACCGGGATTCTGGGATCTGGCAGAATTGAGATTCCCCACTCCTTCATATGCACCTGCTGGTGTGGCCTTGGGTCAATCACAGCTCTCTCA
>NW_015192604.1:0-1826 GCF_001447785.1 Gekko japonicus | reverse complement strand
TGTGATCACAGCCATATTGTACTAAATGCAACTTACTACTTAGTAATCATGGTTAGGATCTTGTAGAGGAGAACGAGGCACTGTTGAATTGCTGAGGCTATGATGTGGCACCCCAGCCCTGATTTTGCTGCCAGTTACAAAATAACAGTCCCTTGAAGAAACAGCCTATCTGTTACAGTAGAAGACCACACCTTTCAGTCAAAAGAAGCACATGCACAAGTCCTCCTTTAAAAGCAGACCCCTTTTAAAACAGCAGCCCCTTATCAAAATCTGTATGAGAACCCAGACATTCTCAAGATGTCACTTCTGAAACCAAGACAGTTGTGCAATATAATGGTGTTTGGGAATAATTCTTTTAAACAGAGTCCTATCTGTCACTCTAAGGGTCACGATTGTGCTCTTTGAAATCGGCATATAAAAGATTCAGTGACATCACACAGTTCCCATTGTGTTGCGTAAGAAATACCAGATGTTGCTGGATTTTCTTATCTTGTGACACATATGCACTAGCTGTGCCTGTCACAGTCTTTTTTTTTTTTAAGCACCTTCGATTCACTCTGTACTTTCCAGCCGTGTCACAGCTGTCGGCTTCCTGTAGACGGTCAGTCAGCTGGCGCTGACTCGCTGATGCAGATTAGCTGGGTTTTCTCAAGCCCACTACAAACGGACCAACCGCAGCAGGTCAGAATTCATCCTGAGACTTCCTTCCATCCCACCCCCATTCATAAATTCTCACTGAAAGGTCTTCAGTGAGAAGTGCTGCAATCCCCCACAATAAGAATGAAACAGAAACTCGCTGAACTATACCAGGAATTAAAATTCCACTGTTTTAATGAATGAACTATTCAGATAAGTCACAGTCATTTCTGAGGCAGTGTCCTATGCTGTACAATGTGCTAAACCTGAACAAGAAAAACGTGGGTTGCATCCACACATTACTGGAAACTGCACTATCACTAAGCTATAGCCATTATTCACAGGTGGGTTTTTCTGTGGAGAAGACAATCCAGGAGGTGAATGATTGCTACAGTGCAAGGGTAGCCTAATATCCAATAGTGCATAGATGCAGCCATGATCGCTTAACCATGAAGTTCACTCAGCGGACTTAAAGAAATTGCTGTCTCTTAGAATAAACTGCCTCACTGGGGTTATTACAAGGGATTAATGGGTGGGAAATATACCCCACTCTGAGGTCCTTAGAGGGTGGGCGAGATACAAAATAGAAAAATAAGTTCAAAAAAGGGGGAAAGAGGATTTAGTACTTCCTGCTGGCAGTTATGGTTTACTGAGCTCTGCTGAGATGGTGGAGACAAATAAAGGGAAGGGTAATGCCAATTTAATGAGTGACACCAACAATGCTCTTTACTGGAATACTTTTGAGGGCTTCTTCACATGTAAACAAAAAAGCAATCTTTGCTTTTTCTCTATCTGTAATGCATACGGTTGCCAACATCCTGAAGATCTCCCACTACATCCTGAAGATCTCCCATCAGTTCCCCTGGAGCAAAACAGCTGCTTTGGAGGCTGGATTCTATGGCATTACATACATTGTTGAGGTCCCTCCCCTCCCCATACTCTGCCTTCTCCAGGCTCCACCCCCAAAATCTCCAGGTATTTCCCAACCCGAGCTGGCAACCCTAGCTAATGCAGACAAATAAAATAAAGGGAAGGGTAATGCCAATTTAATGAGTGACACCAACAATGCTCTTTAGCCTGGAATACTTTTGAGGGCTTTTTCACATGTAAGCAAAAAAGCAATCTTTGCCTTTTCTCTATCTGTAATGCATGCAGTTGCCAACATCCTGAAGATCTCCCATCAGTTCCCC
>NW_015192603.1:0-1856 GCF_001447785.1 Gekko japonicus | reverse complement strand
ACAAGTAATACACATTTATACCCAAAGCTGAGAACATTTCGGGTCCGTATACATAAATTTAATACTTGTGAAATACATAAATAAACCACTTATGTAACCTAAAATATTAAGTGATATCACTTATATCACTTATAAAACCATCTCTAAAATATTAACTAGCTTGACTTATCCATATTTTCCTCTGCTTAATTGCCAGCCAGCCATACTTGGCAATTTTAACGGTGACAACCCTGCTTCTATCAGCGAGCATTTTCTTGAGGTGACCTTTTTTGATCTTTTCCTGGGAAATTAGAAATTACTGGTACTATCAAGGACTCCCGAATTTGCTGATAGATTTTACAGTCGAAAATTTACATGGCTTAATGTCTCCACACTCCCATCCCCACATGGACACAGGTTCCCGCCAACCCAGCGGTTCGAAAGGTAAATAAACGAGTAGATAAATGGGTACCTGCCCTAGGTGGCAGGGGGCACCCACCTCCTGGTTCCGTGCCAGGAGTGTTGGCAGCAGCAACGGAGATGAAGACGGCAGTGGCGAAAAACAACAATGGCGGCGGAATTCCGAATGACCAGACCTGGCAGAAGGCGGAGCGAACACAGGACGCAGGCGAAGCGGACGCAGGACGGTGGCAGCACGGCTGGAGCCGGAAGGACGTGAGCCGGAAGCTACAGCCGAAAGAGCGTTCGCGCGCAAAAACACCGAGCCTCCGGAAGAAGGTCACCGGGTAACCGGAAGATGCCAGAGACAACAACAACATTCGGAGCCCGCCGGGAGAAGAGAGAATGCGCTGCCAACAGGGTGCTGATAGGGAGTCCCTCCCCTTGCGAAATGTGGCCCTAGGTAGGTTTAATCACTACTATATATAGTAGTAAATCTGTAAACCGCTCTGAGACCCATTAGGGGTTATGGGCGGTATATAAGTCTCATGTAAATAATAATTAAAAAAAAATTCTTCCAAAGGCGTCTTCTTATATTTGCCTTCCAGTACTGCAACAGGCAGCACATTGTATCTTAAGAGAGTGAAAGCCCTCTTATAATTGGGATTCTCTAAACTGTTGACATAAGGCATCCATAAAGGCCTATTTAAGGGTGTCCAAATCAATTACGGCTGCTTTGTGAGACAGACTCCGGTCGGGAGACATCAAGAGCTATGATGCACCCCATGCTGAGTGAAACTCCTGGCGTTCAAGAGATGCCCTCCGCAGCTGCCTTCCCCTCAGTCAGGCCCTTCTTATACCTTGAGACTGCCCCCTCTGACGGGGGAGGCATCTCCAAGGACTTTTCACTGGAGCTGCTGCGCTGGGCTGAGCCCGTGTGCGCAAAATGGTCACTCTGAAAAGCAACTACCGATATCCTCTTCGGAAGCCCTGGCCTTGGTGTCCCGCCTGCGGAAGGGAGGCAGGTAGGGACCAGAGACACGGCCTCCTCAGTGGTGGCTCCTTGCCTTTGGAACAGCCTCCCCCAGGAGATTCACGTGGCCCCTACCTTCTTTGCCTTTTGGCACTGGCCTTTCTGAAGTATTTCTCAGTACTCAACAAGAGGCTTTTAACTAAGGTTTCTGTTTCTCTCTTAGCAGTTTTAATGGTCTGTTTCTGGCCTTTGGACTTTCTTACATCTTCCTCTGTGGTGTTTGGTTAAGTGCGCGGACTCTAATCTGGGAGAACCGGGTTTGATTCCCTGCTCCTCCACTTGCAGGTGCTGGATGACCTTGGGCAAGCCCTAGTTCTGTCAGAGCTGTGGGAAAGGGGAGGGAAAGGCATTTGTAAGCCGCTCTGAGACTCCAAATGAAGGGCGGGGTTCTTCTTCTTTTCCTTCTTGGGAAGCTATTCTTAGGCCCTGGCTTGTTTCTTTGGCT
>NW_015192602.1:0-1792 GCF_001447785.1 Gekko japonicus | reverse complement strand
GCCATGACTTCCAGGTGCACACACACATAGTGATTTTCTGTTTGGGATATCCAAGCAAATAACTACTTTCCCCTGAGGGCCAATTTGACAAGGGATTCCCTGCACCTTGGACAACTTCTGCACAGTGCTGCTGCCTTAGCATCTGGAATGCATATAGCACTATTTAAAATATTCTGCATTTAAAGATGATGTCAGAACAAGGCAGTCAGCCTCACGTTTTCACCTCTAGCATATTTTTTCCAAAAGCCATTCTTCATTCTGCACATATCTGCTTCCTGATTAGATATGTACCTTACTTGACATGTATCCAACATCAAGTGTCATCTATTTGCAAAGCACTGCTTTTGAATGGGATACACATTCCATATCCTCAACACAGCATTCTGACAGAACTAGATGCGCTCAAAGATCTTTTAAAAGATCTCCAACCCCAAAGTGTGTGTGTGTGGAGGGGCGCTACTGGAGATCTAACAATTCTTTATACTAGTTTTATTTAAGGTATGAGCTTTCATGCATGCACACGAAAGCTCATACCTTGAATAAAGCTTTGTTGGTCTTGAAGGTGCCACTGGACTCAAACTTTGTTCTACTGCTTCAGACCAACACAGCTACCCACCTGGATCGATAATTCTTCACACAGTCCCCAAACTACAATACTCAGAATTCGCTGAGTGGCACCATGACAGTTAAACAGGTATCAACAACATAAGCTTGCACCATGGAGCAAGAACTGCTTGCACTGCTTAAAAAATTTAATCATATTCCTAGAGACAACCATCACAATACTAAAAGTTCTGACAACCATGCACGCATACTCTCTACTTTCAGCAAAATGTGGAGCCACAAATGCACTTTCCCCAGACTTATTTCTTCCTATATAAAAGCTAATACTAACTTGGACTGCAATCCTCTCAAAAAATAATTCTCATGCCTCTTATTCAAGCAGAAGTTTTTTCACAGTGATATGCCTGCAAAAATTCCCGTTCACTGCAAAGCATTCTAGGAGACATCCTAGAGTAGTAGTCTTCAATGTTTCTAGACCTAGCATTGGACCCATGGAGTTGCAACCACAAAACCAAGAGTTATGTGGCATCAGAGTCAGATAGCAAGAGGAGGAAGAGCAGGAGAACCTCAACAAGAAGATGACAGGACCCTGCACTGCAAAAGTGCATGCAGAGCACTGGGGGAGAAAGTAGTAGATGGCGTAGCCTGAGCAAGAAATATAAAGCAAGAGACAGAATTTACAGAAGTGGGACAGTGCTAAAATGGCATCTTCACCACTGCTGAACGATTTCTGAAGATTCTTATGTACTTTTAAAGTATCTGCCTGTCTCTTGGAGGTTACCCAATGGTCAACTAAAATGGACCCTTACTACAGTTAAAAGATTCATATTACATTAATGTTTACCTCCTGTAACTCAATGGACTGAGAGCATTATAACTTTATCAGTACTTGAATGCACGGCATACAGGTGACAGCTGCATATGGACTTATTTTTAGATATTTGGAAATCTTTTATAGAAACTTATGAGCAGATCTGACACTCCCTATTGTTATATTTGTGTTCCTTTTTTCCTGTTGTTTTTGAAATAAAGTAATTTTAAAAAATCACTACTGAATGACCTCATCCTGCTACATCTGTTATAGTGTGGGCAAAGAGGCAAAGAGGCTGTGCTGGGGCAAATTCCCAGTTCACATGGACCTATGAATGAAACACTGGAACATGCCAACACGTCCACTTCAAGAAAAGACCGGCAAAAATCAGCAAAAATCTATGTACTACATTTTTCT
>NW_015192601.1:0-1770 GCF_001447785.1 Gekko japonicus | reverse complement strand
AACTGGCAACCCCATTCATCTGATTGCCTCCAATCCTGATATGATCCAGTAATTGTTTTTATTATTTCACAGGGTTTGGTAAACAGTAATCAGTCTCCTATTCATTACTATCTAGTCTTCCTTATGAGACTGACGGTGGAAGGGACTTGAGAAAGTCCTTCAGTATCTGCACTGTTATGCTTTAGTAAGGAAGAGCAGCAGGCTCCTCCAGGTTCACAGTCCTCCTCATCACTCTTGCAGCGTAGTAAACCATAGGGAGGGAAATAAGGACAAAGGTTGTTGGAAAGAACAGCACCGAGCAGAAGTGATGAAGCTCATAAACGCCCAGGATGGATGACCACATAGCAGTCCCGTAGCCAGGAATTTTTTCAGGAGGGTCACTGCTAATTTTATTTTATTACATGAACTGATCTGTTTTATTCAAAACATTTTACTTACATACAAGTGTGTTTGTGTTGCCTGCATGAACAAGATATGCATGCATAGAAAAGAGAGATGGTGGATGGGGCCAAACAAAGTCCTCCAAACAGACACTCTTCCACCTTCAAGTGTCCCCACCCTGGACTTTAAAGAGCAGGACAAAACCACTGATCTACCATAAGCGGGGGGGGGGGAGCCTAGAATAGGGCAGGAAACAGAAAGGTATGCCTTTATACCAGAACTTGAAAGCCTATAGCTGGTGCTGTAACTGCACCCACCTCTTGCCTTTATTGCCCGAGAAGAAGCTCCCAGGCCTGGGAACATGAATAATTGCACCTTCTCGTGTTTCCCAGCTGTCCCAGTCAGTTTATGAACATCCTCCTCTTGCCATATCCAGCTTCCTTGGCCCACTCTGGGCTGGAAAGCCATGATGCTGTCAGAATGATGTTCAGTCTTGCCATCTCATTTTTGGCCACGTCAAGCTTACCTTGATTCATAGATCTTACATTCCACAACTGAGCGTCCTTTCAGCTTTGGCCCAGCCGTTTCACTCTTTCTGGGGTTACTTGTACTTGCCCTCTGCTCTTCCTCAGTAGCATGTTGGACACCTTCTGACCTGAGGGACTCATCTTCCGGCGTCATATCTTTTAGCCTTTTGTTACTGTCCATGGGGTTTTCTTGGCAAAGATAGTGGAGTGGGTTGCCATTTCCTTCTCCAGTGGATCACGCTTGGTCTGAGTTCTCTGCTGTGGCCTGTAAGTATGCTCCACCAATCTACTTTCTGTATTGTTTGACTTGTCATGTTTAAATGCTTATTTTTTCAAGTTTCCCCCCCCCAGATCTGTTTCAAAGATTTCTGAAATCTAAACCCTATTTTACCATTTATTGGATGACCCATCCTGTTTATATTTGACCTACATTATGTAATACATCCTGAGTTATAGTGAGAAAAGCAGATACAACATAAATAAAATTACTTCTATGAATGTTTTGTTCTGTATTCACTTGTTTCTATCCAAGTATCTGTGTCTCACCTGCCTTACAAAAAGCTGTTCCTCAGGGCAGTCTCCCCCATTCCCCAAACTGAACCTTTACCTGAGAGGGGCCATGGTTTTCTGCATAGGTTACCTCTGCTATTTCAGGTATGGAGGTATCTGGGTGACATGGTTGACATAGCTATCCTTCTTTTCCTATACGTCTATCAAATTAGAATGTGTTTGCAGGGGATTCAAATTCTCATGTGTAGAGCTCCTAGGAGTAGAGCTGATACAGGACTCCTGCAATGTTCCTCCCTATAGTAGCAACAGCAGCAGCATGTGCTGTATTGCCATTGTTCCTTCTCTTATAGCA
>NW_015192600.1:0-1831 GCF_001447785.1 Gekko japonicus | reverse complement strand
GTGATTGTAAACCACTCTGAGACTCCAAGCCAAGGGTGGGGTATTAATCCAGGCTCCTCCTTTTCCACCACCACCACCACCACCACCACCATCACCACCACCTCCTCCTCCTCCTCTGTAAAACCATTAGATTTGTGTCTAGAAGCACCTTCAAAACCAACAAGAGCTTCAGGGTATAAGCTTTGGAGACTTGAAGCTCCCTATGTCTGATAAAAGGAGCTTTAACTCTCCAAAGCTTATACCCTGAAACTCTTGGTCTTGTAGGTGTTACTGGACACGAATCTAATTGCTTTACTGTAGACCAACAACAGCTACTCTCTGAACAACAATCTTACCAGTGACCCTGGGTAACAGAAGCAGGGATATCTCAGTAAGCAACATGCAATCTTGCATGGAAGAAGTTAGCAGCTTCCACTCATTGCTAGAAACACTAAACACAGTGTTGATGCATTAGTGTATGAGAGTGAAATTAAAAACTTCCACTGCGATAGGTTGTCCAATAAGAAAAATGTGTGAATAAAGTGCCATGAAGTCACAGCTGGCTTATGGCGACCCCTGGTGGGGTTTTCAAGGCAAGAGACATTCAGAGGTGGTTTGCCATTGCCTGCCTCTGTACAGCAACCTTTGACTTCCTTGGTGGTCTCCCATCCTCACTAGGGCTGACCCTGCTTAGCTTCTGGGATCTGATGAGACCAGCCTAGCCCCGGGCATCCAGAACAGGGCAGTGACAAAACCAGTAAAGAAAAACTGAGCCATGTGTTTAAAATAAAAGTATGTACTCTTTGATAGGAGGGAAGGCAGCAATGTATAGCCCGATCTCGTCATATCTCAGAAACTAAACAGGGTCAGTACTTGGATGGGAGACCACCCATGAAGACTGCATAGGAAGGCCATGGCGAACCACCTCCGCTTCTCCTTTGCCTTGAAAGCCCCTTGCTGGGGGCACCATAAGTCAGCTGCAACTTGACAGCACTTTACAGACACCCATAAGCTTTGATGCCAAAGAAATCAATTAAACCATCTGTTGATGTCTGAAGAGTTAGGTAAAAGGCAAAGGTTCCCTTGCGTGAGTCTGTAAGTAAAAAAGTTATGAAAAATATTATATCCCCTTGTTTCCTTAGCTGCTCTAAATTCTGAATATCTGTTGGTTCTTCTGTGGGCATTTGCTTTGCCCCTCAAGGCAAGGCGCCTCATAATGCAATGATTCATGCATCATGGTTCTTTGCATACTTGGAAATAAGTCCCACTAAGTTCAGCTGGTCTCATTCCCAACTAAGTGTGCAGCTTCGATTCATTTGGCTCCTTACTGCAGCGTCCCGGTTTAAACAGGAAGCAATTCAATAGTTATCAAGCAGAGTAGAAGCTGTCAACCATAACTATATATTAATTTTATTGGGGGTGCTACACATGTTAGAGCTGGAGCATGTAATCACACCATTCATTACATGTGTACAATAAAATTATGGCGTGTCGGGGTGGGAAGGTTTTTATAGAGACAGAAACTCGGGATAGGTACATTATTCTGGAGTCGTGAACGGCAAAGATGCTGGAGGTATTCGTGCACATCGCTCCAAATGAGAGCTGTGAATATTAATGAAATCAAATGCAAATGCTTTTACACCCCACAATAAATCCTGTATGTACCGTATGCATTGGAAAAGAACAAGAATGTGCCTTGAAATAGGAAATATTTTACGTCACTGTATTTCTGTTGAAAGGGCTTGGCAACCTTTGCTGAAGTAACTGTTGTCTCATTTCCTCTGGGTTGCTCCTCTTTTTTACTTTCTGGTGTCCCAGCCAGTCAGGGATCCCATGGTGAATATGATGGTGG
>NW_015192599.1:0-2017 GCF_001447785.1 Gekko japonicus | reverse complement strand
CCCTTTGAAGGGGCCTGAAAATCGGGGGGAGGGGGGAGACTACTGACAGGAACTTGCCCCTCATTCAGCCACAGTCCTTATTAATCCCTGCAATCACAGGCCTTTCCCCCCTCAGGGGTTGTACGCCGCTTCCCTCTGAGGAGAAAAAGAGGAAGAAATTGGATTCATACCCCGCCCTTCACTACCCAAAGGAGTCTCAGAGTGGCTGACAAACTCCGTTCCCCTCCCCTCCCCACAACAGACACCCTGTGAGGTAGGTGGGGCTCAGCTCTGACAGAACTACGGCTTGCCCAAGGTCATCCAGCCAGGTGCAAGTGGAGGAGTGGGGGAATCAAACCCGGTTCTCCAAGATCAGAGTCCGTGCACTTAACCACTACACCAAAGGCTGAAGAGTCTGCGACTTCAGTTTAGGAAGAAGATGACCGAGGGCGGGATGTGACCAATGTTCCCTCTAAACTGTGGAATCCTGTGAGCAAAAATTCCACTTTGTGAGCTGCTAGCATTAAAGTTGTGAGCGAGCAATTTGGCTGCTGCATAAATCAGTTTGCTCTGGAGCCCTCCTTCCTGAGCTAAGACAAAAAGGTGTGAACCGGAGGCTAAAAAACTGAGCTAGCTCACACTAACTCAGCTTAGAGGGAACACTGGACGTGACAGAGGTTGATAAAATTATACTCAGGGTTGGGGAGAGTTGGCAATGAGGAATTTTTCTCTGTCTCCCAGAATACTAGAACTCAAGGACGTTCAGCGAGGCTGAGGGGCCAGTAGGGTTCAGTATGGGCAAAAGGAAATATTTTACACAATGATTAAAAAGTGGAATTCGCTGCCAGAGGTTGTAGTGATGGCCACAGGAATAAACTGCTTTAAAGGGGGATTAGAGAGATCCATGGGCTTATTTCTTCTTGGCCCTCTGGGAAACGTTCCTTAAAGAACCCAAGCCGGGAGGCCCACTCTTTGTAGAAACTCCAGTGACGTGTATTGTTTCTACTCTTCATTTACTCTGTCCTCTGCCCGAAAATCTTCAGCAAAGAAACCCAAAGGCTGAAGTGGGAACAGTGATGGACATTTTGCAAAGCAGCACGTGCGTGTTTGGTTTTTTGCCCACAGCTCGGATGGTGCATTGGGTGGACATCCTAACGGCACCTGGTATTTTTGCTGGACCTCCTGAGGGCACCTGGTGTTTCTGGCCACAGAAGAGTGTTGGACTGGATGGGCCATTGGCCTGATCCAACACTGGCTTCTCTCTTATGTTCTTATGACTTGGGATCCCTGGCTCACCCAGGGCAGGTAACTCCCTCTGCCAGGGAGTGCCGTTGCTGCTCCAGTGTCCCTGGCACAGAAATGTGCCATTGATTGATTGATTGATTGATTGAACCATCCCGCCCTCCCAGCCAAAGTCGGCTCAGGGCGGCTTACATAAAAACAGATAAATTACATTAAAACAATAAGTTACGATCAAAACAACTTTAAAGCCTAATAAAGTGCTGGTAGTCGTTGTCCATAAACGGTAGCAGCCATTATTGCTGCTTGAACACACATGAAGCTGTTAATCTCGCTCAGCCTTGCCCACTCGGACTGGCAGCCGCTCCAGGGTCTCAGGCTGAGGCCTCTCACGTCACCTCCTGCCTGGTCCTTTCAATTGGAGATGCCGGGGACTGGACATCTGCATTCCAAGCAGATGTCCTTCTACTGAGCCACGGCCCCTCCCCTATTTTATTTATTTATTTAATTCATTTCTCCCCAACGGGGACCCAAACCAGTTTTCATCATTCTCTTCTCCATTTCACCCTCACAACAGCCCTGCAAGGTAGGTTAGGCTGAGAAAGTGTGACTGCCCCAAGGCTACCTAGTGAGCGTCTGTGGCAGAGTGGGGGTTCGAACCCAGGTCTCGCAGGTACTAGTCTATTTGATCTTTTGCAGCTTCCGCAGTCCACACTGGCTCTGTTTGACCTTATGCAACTTTCATTAACCAACAGAAGAAAAGGAGAGATATTTTTGGATCGGCTTATGACATGAATCA
>NW_015192598.1:0-1815 GCF_001447785.1 Gekko japonicus | reverse complement strand
CTGGTAATCCGGTTATGTGCGCTTATGCATAAGCACATCCCGGGAAGTGGGATGGACGCGGGATAATCGAAGTGGGATGGATGCGGGATAATCGCGCTTTCCAGGGTTTGATACCACTTTCACCTGGTATCTTTTAAACTCAGGAGGGAAGCGTTACAAGATGGGTTGAATATGGCTGGTAGATGTGGCCGTGTGAACGGCCCCTTTAATCTGTTTGTGAAATGTTTCTGGCTCGTGCCTATATCGGGGGGAACTGCCAGTCTGAACTCGGCCTATGTTTTGTTCACACATGGTAATGTACATTTGTTGAATAACCAAGTAGTAAAATAAACAGTCGCAAGTGCATTCAAATAGAATACATTTCTATTTCTTTCTTTCTGCTCACACATCAAAGAGAAATATACTTTCCTGTCCCTTGCTGGGCAACAGTTGTTGTTAGGGCTCTGGAGAGCTTGTTTGTATGAGGAAATCATGCTATGTGTTCCTTCTGATGATGATAAAAAGACATAGTGCCACTTTCCCAGTGGTGTTCAAGTTTGATTTTTGTATTCCTTCTATGTTTGGGTATTCCTTCCTTTTCCCCTTATGGCAGGTGTGTCATGCCATGTGGATGGTAATTCTGTTCTCTTTATTTTACTTTATTTTTTGTTCGAAGTTTTTCAAACATACAAATAAAAACAGAAAAAGAAAGAAAAGAATGGAAAAGAATGAAAAAGAAAAAAGAGAAATTGAAGAAGCATACCCATGAAATTTCCAAAATTTCTTGGCAACAAAAACAAACACTTATTACTAAATTCAGACTTATAATATGACTATTTACTCTAAAGTCATAACTGAGTTACATCCATAAATCTCCTTTCTTTTCTATTGTTTAAAATTCTCCTTAATCGTCGAATCCACAAATCTTCAAATCATTTTTTCCCCTTGCATGCAAAAAGTCAATAAGGGGTTTCCAGTCCACCAAAAATGTAGATAATGTCTTTTCTCTAATCAAAGAAGTAAATTTAGAAAATCTCTGCATATTCTAGCATCAACATGCAAGAACTGCTTGCATTCATTTTGGCTGCGGTCGCACACCCTAAATAATTCACTTTCCGAATGGATTTTGCCAGTTCACACAGTAAAATCCAGTTGGAAACTGTACTGAAAGTGGATTGAAAGTGGATTATTTAGTGTGTGTGACCACAGCCTTTATTTATGACCTATGTTCATATGTTTTTGTACAGGGTTCTACTGCTTCTGTAAACCTCTCTCTGATCTATTAGCTGCTTTGAAATAGCAAGTACTTTTGGGGACTCACAAAGTACTGAACAACAATATGCTTAGAAAAGAAGGTCATTCCCAGGATTTGTTGGCAAGCTGTTTTTTCCCCTACAGTTGTCTATTTAATTTTTTTCACAACACAAATGGAAAAAAGGTCTTATTTCAGTGATCTGCAAACAATTACTCGAAAACACAACACGCAAACCACCCAGCTATCAGGAAGCCTGGCACAGAGACCTTAAACAACACCTGACCGATGATCTATAGGGAGACATATGGAAAACCCATGCCAAGATATCGAACTCAAACATCATCCAGGAAGTGGTGCTTAAAGTTCTACACAGGTGGTACCTTACACCTGCTAAGCTATCACACATTATGCTTGTGCCTCTCCGTTATTTTGGAAACGTTGTGGACTAACAGCCACATACTTCCACACATGGTGGGAATGTCCTCAGGTAACTCAATACTGGAAACACATTATTCAAAATATTCACTCCCTAACAGGCTATAACTTACCATATGATCCAGCGACGATCCTGCTCCACCTCT
>NW_015192597.1:0-1839 GCF_001447785.1 Gekko japonicus | reverse complement strand
TTGCAGAAAGCCAGGATAGTGGGAGGCCTCCTGACTTCCTAGGCAGGCTATTCCATAAGGTAGGAGCCACAATGGAGCCACCACAACCCATTTTTCAATGGACTGAGGAACACAAGGCTGAAAACTTCAGCAACCCCAGCCTGAAACTTTT
Organism: Gekko japonicus; assembly: GCF_001447785.1. Lineage (NCBI taxonomy): Eukaryota > Metazoa > Chordata > Lepidosauria > Squamata > Gekkonidae > Gekko > Gekko japonicus. The sequence continues at coordinate 1,688 of NW_015192597.1, read as the reverse complement.
AGACGTGCGTTTTCAAATGAAGGACTGAATCATTCACTGTTTCCTTTCTCCTAACAGAGATGTAAAGACAAGTCAAGACCAAAATCCAGAAAGAAGAAATTGAGCATCATAACCAGTATCAGTCAGACAACCCTTCCCATTATGGATGCTGCCCTGGATTATTTTGCTGATTCTACTTATACTTACTCTTCTTTTCCAAATGACGGTACCAAATATGAGAATGTTTCAGAAGAGATTTCATCCCGTAATACCACTGATTTTGGAAGAGAAAAGAGTATCCATAATGTAGTTATTGGTATCTCCATATTGGTCATCTGCATTTCTGGAGCCGTGGGAAATGGGATTGTCATCTGGCTTCTCGGCTTCCGCATGAAGAGGAATCCTTTCAGCATCTACATCCTCAACTTGGCCATCGCTGATTTGGGCGTCCTTCTCACAGTTACGTTTGTTCTTCTTAATCTGTGGATTGTATTCCCTTATGACTCTCCCATTACGTTCCTAGTGTTCTTGTTCCTATTTTTATCGATGTACAGCACTAGTCAGTTTTTCCTGACGGCTATCAGCATTGACAGGTGTGTGGCCGTCTTCTTCCCACTTTGGCACCGATGCCACCAGCCACCGCATTTGTCCACCATCGTATGTGCACTGATTTGGGTCCTCGCCTTCCTGCTTACTGCAATTACCTACACTCTCATATATCTTAATTTAAATGAAACAATGACTGGAGACTATTACCAGTTTATTGCGAATGCCCTGCTGTGCCTCCCGGTCATGTTGATTGCCACCATGTCCCTCTTCATCAAAGTCTGTTTGAAAGCACGACAGCGTCAGAAGGGGAAGCTTGTGACCATGATCTTGCTCACTCTTCTCTTCTTCCTCCTCTTTGCTTTTCCATTCAATGTCACGTTCCTCCTCTATATTTCCAGTTACTTACCATTAGACGTATTATGGGGTACAATGTTATTACCCTGTTTAAACAGCAGTGTAAACCCAGCTATTTATATCCTGGTTGGGAGACGATGGAAGTCTAGACAGAGGGAGAGCATGAAGATGATCCTCCAGAAGGTTTTCAACGAGGAAGAAGGCTTTACTGAGGTAACCCCAGCTGAAACCCAGTTGTGATGCCATTCCAGGTGCCAAAAGCTTCTTCCACATTCACAGGGAGATTCCATTATAGTCAGAGAATCAGACTCATGGAATTGGAAGGGACCTCCATGGTCATCTAGTCCAACCCCCTGCACAATGCAGGAAATTCACAAATACCTCCCCCCCCACAGCCCCAGTGACCCCCATTCCATGCCCAGAAGATGGCAAAAAAACTCCTCCAGGATTCCTGGCCAAACTGGCCTGGAGAAAAATCACTTCCTGACTCCAAAGTGGAGATCAGGATTCCACACAATCCGCATTGCTGTCAGATGGCCATCTAGCCTCTGTTTGAAAACCTCCACAGAAGGAGAGCCCACCTACTCCTGAGTAAGCCTGTTCCACTGAGGAACTGCTCTAACTTTCAGGAAGCTCTTCCTAACGTTTACCCGAAAACTCTTTAGTCCTCAGTTTTAAAACCCATACGGAAAACCTGTAGGTGTATGACAGATTGTGCCCCGAAATTTCTAAGCGAACTTTCAAAGCAGCCCCAATATCCTTTGAAAAGGACCCGTGACACTGCAACTGAGAAGAGGGCTCCCTCT
>NW_015192596.1:0-1856 GCF_001447785.1 Gekko japonicus | reverse complement strand
GATCCTGCTTGGTGCAAAACCCTCTTCTCAGGTTTTCGGCTAACAACACTCACAAAGAGTGAAAAGTCCCCCCCCCCAACCCTTCGTATTAATTTCTGAAGGTACAGGGACCAGTGTTCCCTCTAAGCTGAGTTAGTGTGAGCTAGCTCACAGTTTCTTAGCCTCCGGCTCACACATTTTTGTCTTCGCTCGGGAAGGATGGGGCTCCAGAGCAAACTCATTTTTGCAGTAGCCAAATTGCTCGCTCACAGCTTTAATGCCTGGTAGCGGACAAAGCAGAATTTTTGCTCACAAGATTCCACAGCTTAGAGGGCGCATTTGCAGGGACCCTAAGCAGTTCTGCTTTCTTCTTGCAATTCACGCTGGAAAACCAATTGTCTTGAAGTCTCAAAAGTTTGAGTACACAATTACACCTCATGGACAAAGAGAAGCATTTGTGTGTTCAAGCACATAACACTGGATTACACTGAAAGGCATCGATCAAGACGGGTCGCCGTGTTAGCCTGTCTGAAGCAGGAGAAAAGAGCCAGACTGTCCAGGAGCCCCTTAAAGACTAACAAAATTTGTGGCAGTGGAGGAGCTTTCGTGAGTCACGGCTCACTTCTTCAGATACAGACATGTGCTACCAAAAGGTAGGTCTAGCACAAGCTGCTGGTAACCAGAAAGCAGGGCAAGACGACACATACCCTTTCCTTGATGTTTCCCCCCAGGAGCACTGCTTCTGTACATGGAGGCTTCGCTTACAGCCATCGGGCCAACAGATTTATCCTTCACACATTTTGTCTTTTAAAACTCCCCTCCCTGCCTTCAATAAATTTTAAAAGCTCTTTGGTGGGAGTGTTCAAGAGGTGGGTGGCGAGACTGAGGCTTCCCTATCAAACCATAACCAAGCCATTCTCCATCGACCGAAACAGAGAAAACACGCTAGGATGAGCATTGGGGAAAATCCTTAAAAGCAGCCCTTTGTAATAAGGGCCGTGTCTGTAGAAAGAGACCAAATTTATCTAGCCTGTACTCCAGTGACATTTCTTTTAATCTCGCTCTTGATTTTTATCAAACAGTTGATGGGGAGGTGGACCGAGGCATACCTCTGGCATTTCCCCCTCCGCAAAGCATGCCCCTTACGGCATATGCAAAACACAATGGATTGTCTGTTAGGAGTACTAACCCCGGATCAAGGGCTTCCACCACCACTTCTTTCTTCCCCAATCTACGTCCGACCCCAATGCCTTACTCCAAAGCAACACCAAAGAACCCAAACCAGCTGGGAACTAGCTTTGCACAGAAACATCCAGTCGCGAGCATTTAAGAGCTGGTGGAGAGACAGTTTGTTTGGGGTGCATAAGGTGTAAAGGTCCTTGCATGACTGTGATGCGTAAGTTCTTTGATTGACTTGTTATTGACATACTGTAAATGTTTTGATTGCTCCATGGCTGAATAGGTTTGAAAACTGGTTCAGAAAGGAAGTGATATTGCTAAGCCCACTAACATGATATTTCAATGGCTCTGCCCACTGGTGACTGACCAGAGTCCCTGGGAACCGTAAACCGATGTACATTTTAATTAGGAAATGGCTTTACTGGGTGCCAGCAGCCAGGATTGTGCTAAAATACAATATCAGAGCTTCTGAAAGGGAATTACGCTGTCTTTCCCCCCTTTGTGCTATTCTGGGGGGTCAAATTCCAATAGCCTTCCTAACACTGACCTAGATTCTAATTTGGCTACCTCTCCCAGGCAGGGTGAACATTTTAGCAAATCCATCTCATTGGCTACGTGGTTTGTCCATCTACATCAATTGCAAAAGGATGTGGCTTTTGAGGTTCTTCGCAGCACCTTCTTCCCCATTATCGGTGGGC
>NW_015192595.1:0-2020 GCF_001447785.1 Gekko japonicus | reverse complement strand
TCCAAGGTGGCTTACATAATCCTCCTTCCCTCCATTTTACCCTGCGAGGTAGGTCAAGCTGAGAATGTGTGGGCTGGCCCCAAGTCACCCATGGCAGAGCAGGGATTTGAACCTTCTAACCACAACACCAGGCATCAGTCACAACACCGTGCACAACAGCCCTGCAAGGAAGGTTAGGCCAAGTGTGTGTGACTGGCCCAGGGTCACCCGCAGCAGAAAAGGAATTCAAACCTGGGTCTCACGGACCCTCGTCCGACACTCTAACCATGACACCACACTGTCTCCCAGCCAGGGGTCATTTAGTAGAAAAAGACGTGCAGGAGCTCATTAGCATAACTCATTAGCATAACTTATTAGCATATGTCACACCCCCTGACCTCACCGGAAGTGTGTCAGAAGGCAACACCCACCGCTCAGGCTCCACTGGACTGTTTTGGATTGCTAGCTATTGGGGGGGGGGAATGTGCAGATCTGTCCTCGCAGAGGAGGGAGAGCTTGTACCTGAATAAGACTTGGTCTTAAAGGTGCCACTGGACTGTTTTGGAGGGAGGGGCGAGCTCTGCAACTTACCTGGCTGCTTCTTGCTCTGACTGAGGGCTGCTGGGAGCAGGGGGTGTGGCTTGTTGCATGTGCCCGCCCCCTGGGCTCTTTACTGCTGGAGCTCCGCTCCTGTGCACTCCTGTAGGAAATGACCCCTGCTCCCAGCTTTTAACACAGCTATCCCCGGAGCGACAGAAAGAGCATGCGCGATGGGTGCATCATACACCCCCGGGTCCGAAAATACTCCCGACGTAGCTCCATAAAAGCTCGGTATGATACAGCAGACGCGCTCAGTCCAAATGACAGCGTTATGCTTTTTTGGCAGGCCCAGGGTACTGCAAATGGACTTATCACCTGACAAAGGGGATAGGAGGGCCGGGCTTGAACAACAGAGCTTTTAATGTTCCTTAATGGCTGGCCGCGTCTCGCTCCAGACTTCTGCCGTGACTCAGCCTGGGGTGGGGGGGCGTCACTGTCTGAATTTGGAAACCGAAAGAGACTGTTGGGGGGGGGAGGTATATTGGAGTTAGCGAAATGGGATCCGGCCAGGGAAAGCAGTCTGCCTGTATTGCTCTTTGGGCGTCTGGTGCTCGAACGCCTGCTTTGGGCGTCTGCTTTTTGCTGTATTAGGAATCCGCAGATAACGTTTCCAAGTGCTTGCTAGCCGTCTCCCGGCTGCAAAGAAACAGACTGCAAAGATTTTGGTCATCTACTGATTGGGTTAGCCTCGCCCTCGTGAGGTTAGACGGTGGGCTGACTTAGAATCATAGGATCGTAGAGCTGGAAGGGACCTCCAGGGTCATCTAGTCCAACCCCATGAACAAGGCGGTAAATTCACAAATACCTCCCCCTCCACATCCCCAGTGACCCCTGCTCCATGCCCAGAAGATGGCCAAAAAAAAAACAACCCTCCAGGATCTCTGGCCAAACTGGCCTGGAGAAAAATTGCCTCCTGACCCCAAAGTGGTGATCGGCTGCAAAGAAACAGACATATAGAGAGGCGCACCCCTCTTTGGGGGGTGTTTGGGGGAAGGGGGGACTGGGACGGAGTTGGGTAGGCATTGCCGGACAGCTCCCGGGCCCCCATGCCTTCGGAGGGCCTGTGAGTGGTGCAGCTCGGTGCAGCGGTTAAGAGCAGCGGACTCTAATCTGGAGAACCGGGTTTGATTCCCAATTCCTCCACATGAAGCCAGCTGGGTGACCTTGGGTCAGTCACAAGTTCTCTCAGAGCTCTCTCAGCCCCGCCTCCCTCACAGGGTGTCTGTTGTGGGGAGAGGAAGGGAAGGTGACTGTAAGCCGCTCTGAGACTCCTTTGAGTTGTGACGAGTGGGGTATAAATACCAACTCTTCTTCTTCAGTTGCCAACCTCCAGGTGGGGCCTGGAGATATCCCGGAATTATAACTGATCTCCAGACTACAGTACCCCAGGAGGGAATGTCTGCTTTGGAGAACAGACTCTATGGTATTATACCCAGCTGAG
>NW_015192594.1:0-1854 GCF_001447785.1 Gekko japonicus | reverse complement strand
GTGCTGTGGTGACAGCTGCTGCCAAAGCCACATTAAAAAAATAAATCTCCACATCCAATCAAGTCGCCAACAGTCAATCAGGACCTTTGCTGGGCAAAAACCCTACCTGGCCCCACCCACTTGGTGGGCACCAGAAAAGGGGCTGGCAGTTGCCATGGTGCCCACGAGGGATACATCCATGAAGAGATTTTACTTCTGCAGAACGTGAGAAAACTAAAGAATACTGAAAACACGTCAAGCAACTTGTGCTAAAGTTTGAGATGTTCCCTCAAGTTAGGGCTGAACTAGAAACCGAGAGCAGAAAACGATCCCAGGTGAACAGGAAACATCAGAACATACGCGAAGACATTTGATGTCTGGGGGTTCACTCCCCACTCTGTAGACTCCCCTAGTAGATAACCATCTAAACAAACCTCTTATTGTTTCTCTCATAACCCTACAGAATTGTGCGGCTCTTCGAAACAACTCTTTTTTTCAATTGAATGCTTTGGTCTTTGGTTAATCCTCCCACCACGAGTGGCTATTAGCCACAAGGTATAGATGGAACACTCTGTCTGGGACAGTAATGCTCTGTATTCTTGGTGCTTGGGGGGGGGCAACAGTAGGAGGGCTTCTGGAGTTCTGGCCCCACTGGTGGACCTCCTGAGGGCACCTGGGTTTTGGCCACTGTGTGACACAGAATGTAGGACTGGATGGGCCACTGGCCTGATCCAACATGGCTTCTCTTACGTTCTTATGGCCCTGCTGGTGGACCTCCTGACGGCACCTGGGTTTTGGCCACTGTGTGACACAGAATGTAGGACTGGATGGGCCACTGGCCTGATCCAACATGGCTTCTCTTACGTTCTTATGGCCCTGCTGGTGGACCTCCTGACGGCACCTGGGTTTTGGCCACTGTGTGACACAGAATGTAGGACTGGATGGGCCACTGGCCTGATCCAACATGACTTCCCTTACATTCTTATACATGGAACACTATTATGTCTAGGCGGTGATGCTCTGTATTCTTGGGGCTTGGGGGACAACAGTGGGAGAGCTTCTGGAGTTCTAACCCCACTGGTGGACCTCCTGAGGGCAGCTGGGTTTTGGCCACTGTGTGACACAGAGTGTTGGTCTGGATGGGCCATTGGACTGATCCAACATGGCTTCTCTTATGTTCATACACAATCACCTTTCCTAAGGAAAAGAAGCTACTGTTGCAGTTCTCTTCGATAAACCCAATGGTAAAACTCCAGACCAACTAACCAAGAAGGTGACACTTCATCCATTTGGCTAATCTGGCACTAAAAACCACTGTCTGAAATCCGTTGTGGAACCTTCTACGGGCCTTTGTCAGCAACTTCTTTTTCAGTTGGAAAGCAAAGACCAGAACTGAAATCATTAGTGACTCAACGGCTATTGTTGACATCTTGCCCCATCGCCCTCTCCTCCTCCAATACGTCTTCGCTTCCACCAAATTAAACGCATGAACTGCAGAGAACAGTTTGGGAACTGTTAATCCTTATCCTCTTTTTAAGAAGTGAAAGATTGGGCATGCTAGAACTTCCTATACTTGGTGGGGTTTTTTTGGGGGGGAGGTGGATCTTAGTAACAGGTTTTGGCAAGAATGGCCTCCAGGTGACCTGAAAATACAGACGCAAGAGACTCATATGAGATGACAGATATCACCTTGAGGTCTTGCAAAGGTAGAACAGCATCAGTATGTTTCGGAGGTCTGTACACAAACAAACAGCTGTGTCGGGCCCAGGTAGGGTTGCCAGCTCCTGGCTGGAAAATATCTGGAGATTTGGGGGTGGGGTTGAGGGAGGGGAAAGACTTCAGCAAGTATCAGGGCCTTTTTTGTAGAAAAAGCCC
>NW_015192593.1:0-2294 GCF_001447785.1 Gekko japonicus | reverse complement strand
CATTCCCTTGCTGAAAGAGGATTAACACTCCTTAGAGAAGCGGCAATTACTGATAAAGAACTGAGATCACTGAACTTGAATTCATTCCCAAATTCAGGGCTTGGTGATGCTAATGTGCCACACCCATGTTCCAATCAAGCTACTTAGAAAGTACAGTGTAGCGTTGCATCCTGACTTATTTCCTCTATAAGCAGTCCTCACATACTTTCATAATGACTCAAAGATTTCCATTCAAATTCAGTCTGAACACATGAGCTTTGCCCTTGAAAGGTCAGATTCCCAAAACCAAATGGATCTCAAAAAGTGCTACTGTGGACAGTCTGTGTGTGCAATTGCCCAGTGACTGGGGACTAGGCCACATGGGACTGGTGCATAGTTCTGTGGCATTTGGGGTGGTCCAAAGATTGTAACAGCGTTCCGTGCGCCTTGGTGTTTAGTCATGCCAGCCACATAACCATGGAAACGTCTTCGGACAGCGCTGGCTCTTCGGCTTTGAAACAGAGATGAGCACCTCAACCCTAGAGTCGGATTTGACTGGCTTTCAAGCAAGGGAACCTTTACCTTTACCTTTAAAGATTGTTTTGGGGTGCCGCCTGGCCCCAGTTTCTGCCTGTGTGATTGTCCTAGGGCACCTCAATTTGGAGCAGCTGGCACAAGAACTGGGCATCGGACCAGGAAACAGCACATGTCCCCTTAAAGGGGAAGCTCCTCCCCTGAACCTGGGAGTGCATGACATGTTGTGTTCCTGATCTTATTTGGGGTGCAGCGGGCACTTCCTTATTCCAATCTCCTTTGAAATGCAGGCCTCTTGGAGGCACTCCAAAAAGCAGCTTGTGGCGCCAGAACCAGTGTTTGGACTGAGCAGTGCTATGTGTCTCCTTGCAGGGGACAGTCCCCAGAGTTTGGGGATGTGTCATTTGGAGTGGTCCAAAGATTTTAGGGGCTGCAACCTGACCTCAGTGTCTGCCTGTGGGATTGTCCTGGGGGGTACCTCTTGGCTGGCACAAGAACTGGGCTTTGGACCGGGAAGTGCCATGTGTCCCCTTGAAGGGGAGAGTCCCCTGAACGTGGGGTTGTATGATCTATGGTTGTCCAGACCTTATTTGGGGGTTCAGAGCTTTCAAACCCTCCTTTGTGTTTTAGGTCAAATTCATGAATAAGTCACCAATAAGGAATAAATAAGGAACTGGGGATAAGAGGGCTTTCTGAAAGATGGGAGAGGAGAAACGAACTGAAGCAAGGAGGCTGAAGCCGGAAGGTACAGACATGCTTCGCCTGTGGGATTGTCCTGGGGGGTACCTCTTGGTTGGCACAAGAACTGGGCTTTAATCCAGGGTGTACCATGTGTCCCCTTGAAGGGGAGAGTCCCCTGAACGTGGGGTTGTATGATATATGGTTGTCCAGACCTTTTTTTAGGGTTCAGAGCTTTCAAACCCTCCTTAGTGTTTTAGGTCAAATTCATGAATAAGTCACCAATAAGGAATAAATAAGGAACTGGGGATAAGAGGGCTTTCTGAAAAATGGGAGAGGAGAAACGAACCGAGGCAAGGAGGCTGAAGCCGGAAGGTAAGGACATAGGCTGGTCACTTTCTCTGTGGAAATGGCCTCATAGCATTTCCTTTCCAGGTGGAACAAGATGTTCACACTGTCCGTGCCTCAAATGTACCAGGTGGCAACAGTAAGATGTGGTCATAAGAACATAAGAGACACCAATGTTGGATCAATGTGTGACAGAGTGTTGGACTGGATGGGCCCTTGGCCTGATCCAACATTGGCATCTCTTATGTTCTTACCAGGTGCATCAGGAGGTCCACCAGTGGGGCCAGGACATTAGAAGCCCTCCCACTGTTGACCCCCCCAAGCACCAAGAAGACAGAGCATCCCTTGGCCCACATCTATACCTTGTGGCTAATAGCCACTGATGGACCTCTGCTCCATATGCTTATCTAATTCCCTTTTGAAGCTGTCCATGCTTGTAGCCGCCACCACCACTTCCTGTCCATCCATCTCTTTCAGGAGTTGGGAGTATCCAGAATGTTAGGTGTCCCGCATGATGCTATAATTCTTTCCTTTGTAATGACTGATGCACATCTTCTTAAAAATGCTAGTTTAATTATATAGACACAACTGGCATTCATTATGAAAAGAAGATGCTAGTATATAGTCTCCTCTGGACCCAGAGAAATAAAGCACAACTGTGGGAGAGACTGCAGTGTATCTTCAGGACACAACAGTGGATGCTGCAGAAAGACTGCTTGCAGCAAGGGCCACAGCGTGAGATGGGATGCTGGACT
>NW_015192592.1:0-1827 GCF_001447785.1 Gekko japonicus | reverse complement strand
GTAATTGCAGGGATTCTTTCTGAATGCTTGTCATATGCACTGGGCATCAAGAGAATTCCTTGGGAAGTGTACAAGACCCAGCCCAGAATGTTTCTAGGACAGATCCTGTGTGATTTTTATTTGTTAAAAGCAAGGTTAGCACTTGAGCGCCATTGCTAATACACTTCCAGTGGATGACAAAAAGGTCTAACAGTGTAATCTTAAATCAACTGATTTAGAATGGTGCTACTTTGCTTGAGTTGCACTGTAAGTACTGAATAAAAACAATCTATTCTTTTAAGCCCCCAGCAGATGTGTCCAGCTATTAGGAAGTTGGGAGGAATTCAGTAATTACAGACGATGACTCATCGTCTCGCAGTTCTTAACAGCTATGCTGGATACATCATAATATTTGAAGTTAATTGAAATCCCAGCTTCTACTGTTAAGAGAATGCAAGAGAACCATAGTTCACAGTGAAACAACAGCTAACTTTTCCAAAGACCAATATAAACCTATGGCTGAACTAAGACTTGAACCCAGGGCTCCTGGGGGAAAGTTTGTAATGCTACCTATAAAGATTTCTAACTTGTTTATGAGTAGAGGAAACCTACAAAGTGTAAAAGTGTAAAAGCTTGCATGTAAAAGAAGAGAGAGAAAAAAATGCACAAATAAAAACCTAAAGTTTGTTACATGTTTTAATTACTTCTACACAAATTTAATGTTTGAAAATTTAATCTGTGAAATGGAATTGCCCCCCAAGTGCATTATATGTTTTAATTACACTTAGTTTTTCACAAATTTAATGTCTGAAATTTCAAATGATAAAATGGAACCCCACCATGTGAGCTACATGTTTTAATCATTTTTAATTACTTTTACACAAATTTAATGTTTGAAATTTTAAATTGTAAAACTGAGCAGCTGTGGGGAGTTGTAGACAATCTGCATTTGGGGAAGAGCCGCCAAGCCTCCCAACCACTGATAAGCATGGAATTGTTCACCCAGCTGTCCACATTCTGTTCCATTTCTTGCTTCCTTGCTTGAAGCTGGCTTTCTGTCCCTCTATGGAAGCAGCAGTTCATAAATGCTGACAGTGGGCTGCTGATTGGTCATCAGAGTCATGCTAGGATCCATCTTGAGTTGAAGTCTGTCATTCACCCAGATAGATCGCCCTGTGCCTACTTGCTTCTCCCTGTCTCCCACGGATTTGGATAATTCAGCTGATCTGTCGAGGTGTGAAAAACCCATCATGGCTTCCCAGCATCTCCTATTTCTTATGGGCCCCCAGAATCTTATGGGTTTCTACTTATTAGTACATATCATGTTTCTAAGTCATGCGTTCCGGAATCAGGCCATCCATGCGGCAGATACGGTGCTCCATGGATACAATAGGCACAGAGAGTTCAGGGTTGGCTAGTTAAAAGGCGAGAGCAAATAGGTGCAAGTAGTCCATATCATATCTGCCAGAAAACCCTGCGAACCCACAGCTCCCAAATCTAATAGCTAGAGACGATGAAATTTGATTGATCGAAAGATAAAAGTTACATAAGCAGAGCAGGATGCCTAGATGATACTTTGATTGCTGGTGGCGAGCATGAGGACTGTTCACAACACGCAGTGAGATGATGGATGGCAATTGTTTAGTCACAGAATTTTATTTTTAACATTATCCTTTAGGCTGTTGGAGAGCCACAAATTTAAACTCTCACCTTACGATAGCCATGATCAGAAACTCCAGAGTGGCATCTTCAGTGGCATTCTTTACAACAGTAGGGCTGACTACTTTGTTTCCAAAAATTCTGGCATCTTCAGAATTTTTTTCCCATGGGAAAAATGAAGAATATCAA
>NW_015192591.1:0-1933 GCF_001447785.1 Gekko japonicus | reverse complement strand
AAAAGACACAAACAGGCCCAGACAAAAACTCCACTCTCCAGCAGGTTGCAAGCACCCACTAACCCTCAAACTCTGTGGTCTCACAAAGCAACCTCAGTTAATATTCCCCAGTAGTTTAGCAGTTTAGGAAAGGTGAAGCAAACAGACAAAAAACACTCACCTTCCCAGGAGCTCTCTCCTGGGTTTTTTATCTCCCAGCCCAGCTGGCTCAGTTCTTTTAGTGCTCTAAACTTTTAATGATATTGAAATATATGCTGTTGGGCGTATTCTGAATGTATGTGACTGTTTCTGTCCAAGTGATCCATTTTCTTTTCTTTACTACGAAATTCATGTTTCTTATTTTCAACTTTTATTTTGCCCTGCCTCTTGAAAGGCAGACACTAACATACATGTGCTATGGTAACACTAAGATGCAGCTTCTTCGCTACCTTTAGTAGTTTGTACATTTGCAGTTTTGCTTGTAAAAAAACCCTACCAGTGCCATCCTAAGCAGAATTATACACCATTCTAAGCTCACTAGATGTGATATAATGCCAAAAACGCCTTTTTGTTCTTTCTATTTGAATACTTTTATTGGAATTTAAATAACTGAATGTAACCTCTAACATGTAGATTAGGGTTGCCAAGTCGTTGCAGTTGCCGCAGCCATAGAGTTTTCCCTCCGATGGTCGTGGCCCCGCCCCCAGCGTGCTCGGCATCCTAACGTCACTTCCTGGTGACTTCCTGGTGACGCGCACGTCGGGGCGGGGACTTGGCAGCCCTAATGTAGATAATTATCCGAAGCATATGAATAGCTTACTCTCTTCTGTAGTTTTAGTTTTGTAGTTTGTAGTGGAGTGGGGGAAAATAAGCTCACTAAAGTCCCTTGGTTTAGAAGACTATAGTAAGCCTTCATAGCATGGTAGTGTAAGGCATTTATAATTTAAATTTCATAAACGCGTTAAATGGTACTATAAATGATGCATTTTATTGTGTTAAAGCAGTAGGTTGAAAAGAAAATAAGTACAGCATATATTTCCGTTCCCTCCCTCCCAGAGTTCTTTTTTTATGACAGCCCCCACTAGGGAAACGGAGGGAAGGCAGCTTGGTATAGCCCAATCTCGTCAGATCTTGGAAGCCCCTTGCTTGGATTGCCATAAATCAGCTGTGGCTTGGGACTTTACATGCGCATCTGCGCACATGCGCACACACACGAGGGGGAAAACAGATACGTTTTTCTTGTGGCTTCAGAATTCCCAGAAATGTAGCATCTTCTGTTCCTGCTCATTTATTTATTCTTTCATTCACCATATTTTCATCCCAGCCTCCCTCCAAGGAGCTCCGGATGGTATACATTCGTGGGATTATCCCATTTTCTTTCCTTTACAACAATTCTGTAAAGTACATTGGATTGGGAGACAAGAAGATGAGGAAGAGAAGAGATGAAGAAATTTATACCCCGCCCTTCACTTGGAGTCTCAGAGCAGCTTACAAACTCCTTTCCCTTCCCCTCCCCACAACAGACACCCTGTGAGGTGGGTGGGGCTGAGAGAGCTCTTTCGAGGACTGCTCTTGAGAGAACAGCTCTGTCAGAACTGTGGCTTGGCCCAAGGTCATCCAGCAGGTGCATGTGGAGGAGTGGGGAACCAAACCCATTTCTCCCAGATTAGAGTCCGTGCACTTAACCACTACACCAAACTGAGAATGAATAACCCAAGGTCCTCTGCTGAGCACTATAACTATTCAAACACAGCTGTTCCCAGTCCACATTCAGCACTAATCTGAGTTCACTACCATTCTGTTCCTTTTATTTACTTAATTTATTTACTTCACCCCGTCTTTCTCCCCAATGGGAACCCAAGGCAGCTTATATCATTCTCCTCTCCTCCTCTTTATTCTCACAACACCCCTGAGAGGTAGTTAAGATCGAGAGATTGTGACTGGCCCAAGGTCA
>NW_015192590.1:0-1975 GCF_001447785.1 Gekko japonicus | reverse complement strand
GCTGTGCCTTTTCTACAAAAAAAGCCCTGATGGGGACTACTGTTATTAAATTTGTTCATAAATTATCTTGAATTGGGTATCATTCGGGGATGCAGACGCAGGCCACCCAGCCAAGCCCCAGCAAGCCCCAGCGAGCAACCACTCCGAACAAGGCTCAGGCCTGTATGGAGCTCTGAGCCCCCAGACTTACCAGGGCTGCTGCTCCAGGAGTCGTTGGGGAGACTGGAGTCGGGAAGGTCTGCCAGGAGCTGGGCAGGGAGCGGTGCTGTACCAGAAAGGGCGGGGGCAGGCTTTCCCACCACACACTGAGAGCCTGGCAGGGGAGGGGCAGGGCCTTAGCCTTTGACCCAGTGATGGAAACCTAATGGCTGGGGCCTGTGGGTGACAGGTTGGGACCAGCTCTGCTAGGAAGGAGGAGCTCTGGGCAAGGGAGGGCAGTTGAAAAGGAGGCTCCGAAGGGCAGGCCGGGGCGGATTAGGCTGGAGACCAGGCTGTGCAGATGAGGTTCCCGGCTGAGAGGAGGAGGACACGGGTAGAATGAACCCCTCCCCTCTCGTTCTGAGGCCTTCCAGGGTGTCCCATCCCCCTCACCAAGACAGCAGAAGGCAGTCTTTCCCAAGGCGCAACCCCCCAGGTGTGACAGGTATGAACTGCAGAATGGACAGATTTTGGAATTATGCCGAAGTATTTAGTATGGTGATAAGCCAATGTTCCCTCTAAGCGGTGGAGTCTTGTGAGCAAAAATCCTACTTTGTGAGCTACTGGCATTAAAGTTGTGAGCGAGAGATTTAGCTACTGCATAAATTAGTTTGCTCTGAAGCTATCCTTCCTAAGCTAGGACAAAAATGTGTGAGCCGGAGGCTACAAACTGTGAGCTAGCTCACACTAACTCAGCTTAGAGGGAACACTGGTAACCAAAGTGGATTGTGATGAACTGCAAGAGAAGCTCTTCAGATTGCGTAAGTGGGCTATAACGTGGCCCAAAAAATTCAACTTAAATTACATATCTCAGGGTCTTTTTTTCTGGGGGAATACACCAGAATGGCGTTCCGGAACCTCTTCAACTAAATTCTTTTAAAAATGTTTTAAGGTTCATGAGTTTTCAGTATACAGACTGAAAACTTCAGTTCCCTCTTGAGAGTTCCAGCACCTTTTTCCAGAAGAGAAAAAAAAGCCCTGATGTACCCTAACGCAAACAATCTGAATTTTACATATACTTCGAAGAGGTCTGAACAGAGAGTAACTGACAAGGAAAGAGAACTTGGGGTTATGGTGGGTAGACCAATGAAAATGTTGACTCAGTGTTTGCAAGTGGTGAAAACAGCAAATGCTGTTAGGAAAGGGATTGAAAACCAGATGGCTGATTCAGGGCTCTTTTTGTAGAAAAAGCCCAGCAGGAACTCATTAGCATAATAGGCCACACCCAACAGCAGGAACTCATTAGCATATCGGGCCACTCCCCTGACAGCACAGCTCATTAGCACATTAGGCCGCACCCCCATGTTACCAGAAGTGTGGTCATCCAGCCACACCCACCTTTTGCTTGTTATTCTGTTTACCTTGTTTGTTGTCAAAACCCAGGGCCTTTTTTTGTAGCAGGGACTCCTTTGCATGTTAGGCCACACACCCCTAATGTAGCCAATCCTAATGAGTTCCTGCTGTTGGGTGTGGCCCATTATGCTAATGAGTTCCTGCTGGGCGTGGCCAACTCGGGAGCCAGCTGGAACTCCGTTCCTGTGCGTTCCTGCCCAAAAATGGCCCTGACTGATGTTGTATCCCTTGTACAGATCTCTGGCACAGCCATATTTGAACTTTGGTGTAAACGTTTGCTTGCTGCATTACAAAAAAAGAACATTGTAGAAGATGAAATGGTGCAGAAGGGAACCAAAATAAGATTAAGTGGGTGGAGTACCTTCCCTATGAGAAAAAGCTGTGGAGTTTTGTAACTTTTCAGTTGTCTACGGTGGGCTTCTTT
>NW_015192589.1:0-1868 GCF_001447785.1 Gekko japonicus | reverse complement strand
GGTAGCCCTTGTATTCCCTTCCCCACTTCCGCTCCACCATCACAGCCTGTTGAGGAAGGCCTGTGGTGGACTGAGTGGGAAACTCATGGCAACCCAACCAAGCAGGATGTGGCTGCAACAACAAAAATTACCTGCCAGGCAGCAGCACATGTGTCCACCAGACGTCCCAGGGCTTTGCTTTTAAGATGTTTATATACAGAACATGTCAAATGAAACCTGATCTGTGCTCTCTTATTAAACAGAGTGCAGGTATTTAGAAATTTTCCAGATATACGAAACTCCTGCATCAACAGTTCACTCCAGCTTTTGGGGGCTGTTTTCTTGGATCATCTGCACAGCTTCAGCCACCTCCTGTCCTGTCATTTCTCTTCCTTTATTCCAAAGTTTCCAGAATGGGCTTTGATCCACTGTTTCTGGAAACAACAGAGCACCCGCACAGATCTGATCACAGTGTGCAACTGAAGGTGAAGACTTCCACACCACCCTTCCCTAGGATTGCCTAGAGAGGACAGAGTTTGGGGAAGAGACGGGTATCGGTGGGGTGTAATGCCATAGAGTCATTTTCTGTGGGAGAACTGACCTCTGTCATGTGGAGATGACTTATAATTCCAGGAGATTTCCAGGCCCCACCTGTGGTTGGTAAGCCTAGGCAGCAGGGCTGGGTGGCTGGAGAAGTCACGCCGCTCAAGCCGATTCCTCCAGATCTTGTATAGCTCCATATCTAGAGCAGGTTGGTGTCCCAGGCAGCCACCCAGGTCCACCTCCTTGGTAGGCTGCTCCTGTCACCTGCTACCTTCACCTAATCGTTTTGACTGGAGAGGCTTGGGACCTTCTGCATGTAACACAGATGCCGTACCACCAAGCCATGCCCTCTTCCTCTCTAGGCCCAGCATAATTTTAGCAGCAAGAGAAATCATTTCCACCCAAGGCTTTTTTTGTAGGAAAAAGCCCAGCAGGAACTCATTAGCATAATAGGCCATACCCAACAGCAGGAACTCATTAGCATATTAGGACACACCCCTGATATCACAGCGCAT
Organism: Gekko japonicus; assembly: GCF_001447785.1. Taxonomy (NCBI): domain Eukaryota; kingdom Metazoa; phylum Chordata; class Lepidosauria; order Squamata; family Gekkonidae; genus Gekko; species Gekko japonicus. The sequence goes on along the minus strand of NW_015192589.1, from coordinate 831 downwards.
TCACGTATTAGGCCACACCCCCATGTTACCAGAAGTGTGGTCATCCAACCACACCCACCTTTTGCTTCTTATTCTCTACCTTGTTTGTTGTCAAAACCCAGGACTTTTTTTTAGAGCAGGAACTCCTTTACATGTTAGGCCACACACCCTAATTGTAGCCAATCCTAATGAGTTTCTGCTGTTGGGTGTGGCCTATTATGTTAACGCGTTCCTGCTGGGCGTGGGCAACTTGGGAGCCAGCCGGACCTCCGTTCCTGTGGGTTCCTGCCCAAAAATAGCCCTGTTTCCACCCATCCATACGCGTAGCACCACTGATAATAATGTCCAACCAACTCCGGATGAGATACAAAGAATTTTTTATTTCAAAATTCTACAACTTTTAACAAAAGCTTTGGGACTTTAGACATAGATTCTGTAAACAGGGTGAGGACTTCATCCTAGTTGCAAAAAGTGAAACTTCTTGATACTTTTTCAGCAATTTCCTGCTTAAATCTGCCTAATGTAACCAAGGCCCTGTTCACATGACAAATTTGCCACGGGAGAGCCACGGATGCCAGGCAGATTATCCGTGCGTGATCACACTGCCACACGATCACACCACCAGATCTGGCAAGTGTAGCGCACCCATGGCTTCCCGCCGAAAACCCACAGTTAAAAACTACCTGCTAACAAGTACTAGCAACCGGTTTGCCATGGGCTGCTGACGGATGTGGTTGGTGTGATCGCGCCAGCGCATGGCTCTTTCCTCCGGCTGTCGTCTTTGCTGCGGGCGCTAATTGCCGAAACCCCGCTGCACCGCCCGTCGCGTCTGATCACTTAATCGCGGATCAA
>NW_015192588.1:0-2035 GCF_001447785.1 Gekko japonicus | reverse complement strand
AGCTACAGGAATCAATATTTCTAAATATTAGTATACACCTCTTATGATAATAAATAGTAAATTTAGCCTGATGGAACACTATTTAACATAACATCTCATGTGCTATAGCTAAAGCAAACACGTTAAGCCTCACCTACAATGTCCCAGCTCAGAAGGGATATTACCCTTATATGAAAGGGTGTTTGAGGCCAAGCCAGAAGGGGAAATATTTCACACTTGAGAATGATCTGAATGCCAGAGTTGTGTAGTGGTTGGTGCATTGGGCTATGATCTGGGAAACTCAGGTTCAAATTCCCATTCTACCGTGGACGCTTGCTGGGTGACGCTGGGCCAGTTACATATGACACCTTGAGTTTCCCACAGTCTCATCTGGGATGGTCTGGGACCCTCATACTTAGGTGTTAAGTCACTCGCTTAACAAAGTAGTCGGAGAGTGATTCAGCAAAGATTCAGCTTTATTCAACAACTCGAACACAACTCCAACACGGATCAACATCTGATAGCCAGAACAGCTTTTACATTGCAGAATTCCTGCTTTTAAACTCTCCCGGCGAATGTAGCCACGCCTACTGTACATTTACCAACCAATAAGGTTGTATGCATAAGGACCAATCACGGACGTTCCCGCTCAGGGAGATTGCTGACAAGTGATTGGTTGGTTCTTCCTGGGCTATCAATGTGATTGGATGGATTTGCATCCTAGCCCAGGACAAAGCTTAACATTGTACTTCAATTAGATGGTTCATGTATTGCAATGGCAGCTATTGAATACATTACATTAGGGGACCGCCTCTCCCATTACAACCCCCTGATCTCCCTTGTGTCATCATCTAGGGGTCTCTTGCAAATGCCTGGCCCCAGGACGGCTTGGTTAGCTGTCACCAGAGAAAGAGCCTTCTCAGTTGTGGCCCCCTACCCTGTGGAATTCACTCTCAGATGACGCTTTGAGTTTCCACAGGGCATGTAAGGCTGAATTGTTTTGGTTGGCCTTTGGAGGGTAACCACACATTTGGGCTGTTTTAATAGAGGTGGCTCAAGTGGTTAAGACGCTGAACTTCAGGCTGTGGAAGGTCAGTAGTTCAGCAGTTCGAGACCCAAGGGTGCCGCATGATGGAGTGAGCTCCCGTCTCTAGTTCCAGCTCCTGCCAACCTAGCAGTTCGAAAGCAAGAAATTGCAAGTAGATAAATAGGTACCACTTCAGTGGGAAGGTAACAGGGTTCTGTGCGCCTTGGTGTTCAGTCATGCCGGCCACATGACCACGGAAATGTCTTCGGACAGTGCTGGCTCTTTGGCTTTGAAACGGAGATGAGCACCGCAGCCCTAGAGTCAGATTCGACTGGCTTTTGAGCAAGGGAACCTTTACCTTTTTAATAGAGGTGTGGTAATAGCCACATTTTAATGTTTTAATGATAATATTTTATTTTTTTATTTGCTTTTATGTTGTTTTCCCTTATTGGTTTTAATGTAAGTCACCACAAGACCCTCTGGGTGAGCAGCAACTTAAAAAAAAGCTAATAAATAAATGAATAAATCTATCCCATGGCATTGTTGTGAGCATAAAATGGAGGAGGAGAAAACTGAATAAGCCTCTTTGGAGCCCCATTGGAGAGAAAAGCAGGGTCTAAATGGGGTAAATATATAAATATCAATGAATGTGAAAAGACATTAAATTCCATCCTCTTACCCTAACCAATGCTCCCTCTGAGCTGCGGAGTCTTGTGAGCAAAAATTCTACTTCATGAGCGACTGGCATTAAAGTTGTGAGCGAGCGATTTGGCTACTGCATAAATTAGTTTGCTCTGGAGCCACCCTCCCTGAGCCAAGACAAAAATGTGTGAGCTGGGGGCTTAAAAAGTGTGAACTAGCTCACACTAACTCAGCTTAGAGAGAACACTGACCCTAACATACCTAAGAGAACTCATTCCCCATATGGCTCAACAACTAGTGGTCCTCAGCCGAATCTATGGCTGCTTGGGACAAATCTCTGGCTCTGCCTGTTGCCAGTTTCAGGGTCCCTTTTTTTGCCGGAAACAC
>NW_015192587.1:0-1868 GCF_001447785.1 Gekko japonicus | reverse complement strand
TGGACAACAGCCACCGCAAAGGTAGGGGAGAGAGATGGGAAAATAGAGGGAAACAGTACACTTCCCACTTCCTGGGCAATAGACCGCAAGTAGCATCACATTATCAGAATATAACTACACACGTTTATGTTTTGTTCTATAATTATTTTTTCCTTGATTTTTTTCCCCTTAAAAGGGAGTTATGATTCCAAAGGGGAGAAAGGGCTGTTTAATCCTTTCTCCTCGTGCTGTTTGTTTTCCTGCCAGGGCCGTAGCCGGGATTTTTTGGTTTGTGGGGCAGTTTTTTTCCTTGTGGGAAACACACACACACTCTTCAGCCAGAATAAACAATGCATCCTCCATTCCTAAACAGTTTGCCAGCCTACAGACCTCTGAACCAAATGCAGGATCACGGGAGATGGGCGTAGGTGGGGCCCCCCATTTGGATACAGTCTCTTTAAGGTCGCTTTCGAAATGATGGAGGCGGCGGAGCCGGAATCCAGCTCCATGGAACAAGGGGACCCCTCTATCATGACCCAGACCTGGATTTTAGGGGCTGAGGTCCGGCTCAGAAGTCTAAGTACCTGTGCCTCCGGTTCGCTGGTGAGGAGGTAGAGCTCTTCTTGGGATGCATCATCCTCATAGTGAGCTAGGGTTGCCAAGTCGACTCACCCCTCGGAGCGGGGGAGCCTCGCCGGGGTCCGGTAGTTTGCGATGGACACGCACGCACATACAAAGCGCGCGCCGGCAGCACGACACAGGAAGTGACGTGCTGCGTGCTCACGTTGGGGGCGTGACCGATGTGGCTGCGTCACCTCTGGTGCCCGGCCTCTGGTGATCTTGGGGGTGGGCGTCCCCCCCGGGGCCCGATTCCGCCGCGGCGGAAATCAGGCCTCCGAAGTGGGGGATTCCCCGCCCCCGGGCCCCATTTGGCAACCCTATAGTGAGCAGTGGATCTGCGGTCCTGCTGGGGTTGCACCAGCGGGACCCGGGACCCCCAGGAATGGTAGGCCTGGGCGATGTGGCCCTTTCATCCACAGCTCCAGCAGACCGCGTCCTTGAAGTGGCAGGTTTTTCGGTCATGCTGGTTTCCGCAGCTGGCACACTCCTGTCGACCGGACTCCTTGGCGTGTGTAGAGCATGGAGCAGGTCCTGAGTTGCACCTCCGGCCGGAATGCTGAGTCCAGTGTACCTCCTCCTCCTCCTCTCGGCCTGCGGGGTCAGCGCTGGTCGGGTGTGCGGTGGTCGATGTGGCAGGGTGCGACCTCTCCCAAGCCATGGCAGTGGCAAGTGCCAATGCGAGGGTGCACTTCTCGTCCTCCAGGATCTGCCGCCGGAGCTTCTCGTCACTTAGCCCACATACCAGTCTGTTGCGGAGGACTGTGTTGAGTTGGGCTCCGAAGGTGCACTCCGAGGCGAGCCAGCAGAGCTCAGCCAGGTACACCGTGACGGACTCACATGGTTGCTGTTGCCATGAGTGGAAAGCCATGTAGCACGCGATCTCCAATGGCCGGGGAACAAAGTGTTCCTGGAACTTCTTAATGATGTCCTCAAATGTGTACTCGGACAGCTTGGTGGGAGTGAGCAAGTTGCGAGCCAGCTCCACGGTGGCAGGGCCACATGAGCCGATGAGGAGGCCCTTCTTCATTCCTTCAGTGGTGACCTCGTAAAATGCCAAGATGGACTTGAGTCCCTCGACCCAGGCTTCCCAGTGCTGAGGCGTGTTCGGGTTGAACGGAGGGACTAGTCCTGCTCCCGGAGCGACTGCCATCATGCTGGCCTTTGCCTCAAGGAGCAGCTTGCGCACCTTCGGTGCTCATTGGTTGGAGCGGCGGCGGTTCCTGGTCTTCCTCTGGCGCACAAGCAGCCCGGCCAGCTCAGCAGGATCC
>NW_015192586.1:0-1867 GCF_001447785.1 Gekko japonicus | reverse complement strand
AGGCGAGAAAGGACAGATGGTGGGAGGGGGGAAAACCATGAAGATCCATGACCGTCATTGCCTTCCACTGACAGAGTGCTGGATCCAACCTGATGACTGCTTCCACATGGGGTCAGGCTTGTATGGGGTTTCTTGATACAATGCAGCAGCAATGGGGCTCCTACATGGCAGTTTCCCCTGTAGTTTCCCTGCCTTTGTCCCTCAGTGGTAGCCATCTCCCATCTCCTGAGCCAACAGAGCTTTTTCTGCTTTTTTTTTTTAAAAAAAATCAGCAGTTGAATATCATTATAGTGATATAACATTACAAAAATATGTGTAAGGTGCTCTGCATTTTCAGCTTTCATTTTTAAAAAGTCTATAGCCTCTTCTGTTATGGAGAAATGGCCTTCCCCTTATATTTCTATAATGGAATGGGCTACGGACTGACTTTTTAAAAAATGAAGCCAATTTTTTTTAAAAAAACAAACAAACCTGTCAAACATATAGTTGTTATATCGATATGATATTCAATTGCTATTTAAAAAAAAAAAAAGCCCACCAGTGTTTGAGGGAGGAAATGGCCACTGTGAGGACGGGGGATGAAAACGCTTTCCATATGGATGGGAAAATACAATGCTCCACCATCCAAACTTGACTGTGATCCTCACCAATACTTCTCAGCAAAGCAGATTTGAGAAAGATCAGAAAAAAGCTGCAGAACCCCTGGGAGGTGCCTGAATGCACCACGAGACTGTGGGGAAGTGGGGGAGGGACCCATTTACTAACAGCCCTGAACCTGGGGCAGATAACTCAATGGAAACTGGCATCAGTGTCTGTGGATGGAAGGAGAACAATTTACCGAGAAGTTCTCCTGAGCCAGCTCTTTCAAAACAAACTGCATTCTCTTGCACAGCACAGTTCATTTCAAGGGAGCTGGTGCAGGAGAATCTCCCAATTGATTGTTCCCAATCCTTTTTTCCCCTCTAAATCAAACTGTGGATTGTATCTGTCCCCTAAATGATATATAATAAGATTTACTTAAGCCATCTGAAAGAGGAAAAATGGGTTTTGTCCCCCAATTTGTTGCAACATCTGAAAGTTCATGAGGTTGTGACCCCTCTTTAAGACTAGCATCTCCCACCACCTGCAAGTACCCCAGGAAAACAGTTGGGAACAATAAAACACGTGCTGGTTAACCGTTGCCAGGGCAACAGTTATGGTTCATCCATAGGAGGTCTTCAGCCCCACAGCGGCTTTGTCTAAAGGAGACATGTGCCAGCTGTTACTGAATAGCTATTGTTGTAGATCATTGTGAAATAATGGTCAGCCATACAAGCCAGTCCCTGCTAGTTTTTAGAATCCCCCCCAAAAAAACACAGGGGCCCTTTCCAAGCAAACATTGTGAAAACAGCCCTTTTATTCATAGTCATGTACAAGCCTAAACGTCCATTTAACAGAATCAACACCTTGAAATTAAGCAGTCTTCCATTTGTGATTGAGGGCCCCCTCTAATGCTTATCATATCTACATGGGAGTGGTAGATCCTGCCACGCCACTCCAGCAGTATCGAAAGAGCCAGGCCACACCAGAGGAACTGCAGTACAACCTCTTTGGGGAACTAAAGCAACACTGTCCCTGCTTCATGGGATCCATTCAAGGTGGCCTGGATCTTCTAATGTTATTAGGACCACCAGAGCACATGTTGCTGTGGCTAACACACCGCTGCAATTGAAGGGGTGGCCCTCATTCTCTTATACGAGGGCCACTCCTGAAAATGCGGGCAACCAAGATGATTAGGGGGTTGGAGCACCTTCCCAATGAGGAAAGGGTGAAGAGTCTGGGACTTTTTGGTTCAGAAAAGTAGATTCAGGATGGACAAGAGGAAATA
>NW_015192585.1:0-1589 GCF_001447785.1 Gekko japonicus | reverse complement strand
GCTTGCCTGGGCTATCCAGTTCAGGGCAGTTCCTCCTTCTTTACATGTAAGATGTGTCCATATAGAAGACTCCGAGATCCTCATTGTTAAGTTTTGCTCCTGGGTGGCCAGGCTTGTGGCTCAGGTGCTACAGCTGAAATAGGCACATGGGGTTTAGTAATGCCACAGAGTCGAGCCTACACCTCCTACCTGCTTCTCTTGTGTGATGGTGTTGATTTTCCTGAGCCAAGTAAACTGGAAACAAAATCACCCCAAGTTATGCTGTCATACTTTGGAATTCTTTTCGGCACATACGCAAATAAGGTTGCTTCTCCCACTGGCTTGGAATCTGTTCATCTGTTGACTGCATTACCAGAATGTCTTTGGAAGTTGGCTTAGATCCAGCCCTGCCTCCATCTGTAGCAATGCTGTAGAGTACAGAAAAGCATTTTTCTGCTGTAGGTGCTTGCGTATCACTGGCTGCTATAGAGCAAGTGCCATTCCTGGGTCGTAGGACTTGCTTATGACCAGTGGGGGGGTCTCTCAAACCTCAGCAGAAAGTAAATGAGCACAGCAAAAAACATAGAGAGACTACCTGATGCCAGGAGTTGCATGCTCTGGATATGACCCTGTCGTATTTAATTAAGAAGACCAACTGTGTTAGTCTGCAGCAGAAAAGAGCAAGAGAGTCCAGGAGCACCTTAGACTAACAAAATTTGTGTCAGAGGAGAAGCTTTTGTGAGTTACTGCCCACTTCTTGTGGGTCCATCTGTCCTTATATCTTGGAGCGTGGAGTGATTTCAGATGCCGAATGACAATAGCAGGTGTTGCTCGCTCACAACTTTAATGCCAGTAGCCCACAAAGTAGAATTTTTGCTCACAAGACCTCACAGCTTAGAGGGAACATTGGTCCAGGAGCACCTTAAAGACTAACAAAATTTGTGGCAGGGGAGAAGGTTTTGTGAGTCACTGCCCACTTCTTGTGGGTCCATCTGTCCTTAAATCTTGGAGGCGTGGAGTGATTTCGGATGCCGAATGACAATAGCAGGTGTGATTGGGTTAGGTGTGATATCCAGAGTGGTAGTAGCCGCAATGTTCCCTCTAAGCTATGGAGTCCTGCGAGCAAAAATTCTACTTTGTGAGCTACTGGCGTTAAAGTTAAGAGCAAACGATTTGGATACTGCATAAATTAGCTTGCTCTGGAGGTCATCCTTCCTGAGCTGAGACAAAAATGTGTGATCTGGAGGCTAAAAAACTGTGGGCTAGCCCACACTAACTCAGCTTAGAGGGAACACTGGTAGTAGGCATGGAGAAATCAGCATTGGTAATGAGACAAGAAACCTCGGTCTCTTTAAAGAATAGTTAATAAGAGGGGTTTTTTGTAATTTCAAAAAGAATGTTTGTGTGTATTCCTTCATTACAGTGTTTTTCAGATTTAGTATACTATACATACGGTATAGCCATTTTTTTGTTATACACTTTTAGGTCAGCCGCTGAATGACCCCCACTGGTTTTTGAATGTTGTGGTTTCTAATGTAACACTTATGGTTGCGGTCGCATGCGCCCATTGAAGCGGAAGGAAAGCGAGGCTATTCCCTCCGGAGTAATTT
>NW_015192584.1:0-1865 GCF_001447785.1 Gekko japonicus | reverse complement strand
GATTTTTTATTTACTGGTGACTTCCTGATGTTTCCATCGTTTAAATTTTTTAGCTAATGCAACATTCCAGCTTTGGTTCCACCACCACCCTTAATTTAATGCTTACATTGCTAGAAATCACACACACACACACACACACCATCAGCACTATATAAGAATGGTGCTCTAGTATGAGAATATCAATAGATTTCAGAGAGTTTTTACAGTATACAGAGCTTAATGCAAACATTTTTTTAAAATCTTATTTACAGATTTTATTTTATGAAACAGTGTGGTGAGACCCAGCTTTGAATCTCCACTCTATCAAGGAAGCTTACTGGGTCACCTTGGGCCAGTCACTTACTCTCAGCATAACCTGTGTCACAGGATAGTTGCGAGAATAAAATGGAAAAGAGGAGAACAATGTAAGTTGCTTTGGGTCCCCACTAGGGAGAAATACAGAGTATAAATGAAGTAAATAAATAAATTTATAATACCAAGTATTTTAAAGTGACAGCTTTTATACTTAGCTAGAATACACTATTTGCATTAATGCCTAAGAATACCAGCATTGCATGGAGGCTCTTGTGTGTTTACTGTGGGGAGGGGAGATCCCTCATATCCATGCACCGCCTTGAATGGGGATAGTCCAGTGGCACTGTGGACTGAGTTGTTGTAACTGTATTCTGCATAGGAAAGGAGGTCGGCCCAGTCATCCTGCTGGTAATTGGTGAAACATCTAAGGAACCGCTTGACCACCTGTTTGCCCATCGGTCTCTGAGTGGTGAGCACTGCTGAGACCTTGTTCTATTCCCAAAACCTGCATCAGCTCCTTCCAAAATTTAGCCACAAATTGCGAACCCCAATTAGATATGATCTTTCGGGGAAGGGAATGCAAATGTATGATGTGATGCATAAACAGCTTAGCTAGTGCTTTGGCCAAAGGTAACTGCTTACAGGGGATTAAATGTGCCTGTTTTGAGAACAGGTCAACCACCACCCATATAACAGTCTTGCCTTTGCTAGGTGGCAGATCAGTTATAAAATCCTTCAAAATAACAGCCCATGGCCTCTCGGGGGTCTTGAGGGGTTGTAACGTCCCGGAAGGCTTCCCTGGCCTTCATTTCCCCATTAGGCACGTTTGGCAAGTGCTCACATACTGGGAAATGTCAGGCCTCATGCGGGGCCACCAGAATTGTCTCTGGAGGAGATGCAGGGTTTTCAGGTAACCATAGTGCCCCGCCAGTTTATTTTCATGCCCCAAGTGTAGGAATTCCCCCTGCAAAGTTTTAGGTGCTAACAGCCTCTCTCCCCGGCACAAGCAGTCATCCCCCCATTGCTCAAGTGAGCCATCTTGTTGAATTTCCTGCATGTCTCCCTTTATGATAGCCATTTTAAATTTGTAAATCCATGGGTCAGTGTCGAGGGGGGCCCCCTCCTCGGCACGGCTGCATGTAACCACTGCCCCCCCTGGCTGGGATGGCATGAACATAAAGTCTACCACCTCTACCCTTTGACTGGCGTGTTGTGGAAGGCAGGACAAAGCATCAGCCAGGAAATTTGACTTCCCAGGGAGGTGCTGGAGGGTGAAGTGAAAACTAGAGGAAAAACTCCACCCACCTGAGTTGCTTGGCACTCAAGCGCCTGGGCGTGCACAATGCTTCCAGATTTATATGATCAGTCCACACTTTGAATGGCACCCTAGCCCCCTCTAACCAATGTCTCCATGTAATGAGGGCTAGTTTAATAGTGGCTGCTTCCTTGTCCCAAACAGCCCAGTTATGCTCTGCAGAGGATAATTGTTTGGACACGTAAGCCAGGGGATACAACTTCCCATCCTCCCCACATTGTAGGATGCCCCCCATAGCCACATTGGACACATCCAC
>NW_015192583.1:0-2071 GCF_001447785.1 Gekko japonicus | reverse complement strand
TGGACCAAGTACTGATCCCTGCAAGTACTCACCCTTCCTCCGAATACAACCAGAGCTAGATCTACTTGAATACATTTAAGTTCAGCTCTTTGGAAAATACTTCTCGGGTCTGCACTCAGAATCATGCTGCTACGGCTGGACAAAACTCTGCTATACGACCAAATATCCCGACACAAATCGCCTCATGGGGCTGCTGTTGGCTCCGCTGTGAAACTTTGGTGTAGCCACATGTGTGATTTTTGTAACGGGGCCAAGAACAGCTCCGATAGTGGAAGTTTGTACGTGTGAAAACAGCACGGGGAATTGGCAAATGCACAAGCATCGCTCAGGCTTATTGAGATCACTTCCACCCAAACCAGGAAGTGACATCACAGACGTCCTAAGATTTTCAACACTCTGTGGTTTTTATTGTATCTGTAGTTCGGGTTGCCAGCCCCAGATTGAGAAATACATGGAGATATTGGGGGTTGAGCCTGAGTGTTGGGTGATAGTGAGATATTGAAAAAATGGTACTTAGCAGAGATAATCTTGAGTCCAGCAGAGCCAGAGTAAAATAATTCAGACTGAGAGTCCATGTGTGATTCAAATATAAAGTTTTTACTAAATTCTAGCATGGGAAGGGTAACTGGGATGAAAATAACAACAGAGCAAAATCGGCTACCTCCTTACTCTACAAAGACGAAACTAGAAGAGAGAGATTAGGGCTACTCTTCTTCTTCTTGAGAACACCAAACAAGGACGGGAAGAGAAGCCATAAAATGGTAATACACCTTGACGCTTTAGTCCCAATCAAATCCCTAGATCAGGGAGAAAATTCCCGGGCATCCTACATCTAAAGAACATTGGTTCCATGAGAAACACGTGACTTCCTGTGAGTAACATAAACAAACATTTAACCCCAGATATACTGAGTGTTTTCAACTTGTAATACCCAACACTGAGGAGGGTGGGGACTTCAGTGGGGTATAATGCTGTGGCAGAACAGGCCTCTTCTGACCCATAGACCCTGCTCTGCCAGCCCCCTCCTCGGCCTATGCCAATTCCTGGAAGGTGCTATTCCACTTCTTCCCACTAGGGTACCGCTGCCACCACTGTCCTTTTGGGGTCTTCCTGCCGGGAGGGAAAGACTCCCGACACCCATTCTCAGGGGTCATTTCGTAGAAAAAGAGATGCAGGAGCTCATAGTGTAACTTGATAGGAGGGGTCCACTCAGTTATGTTAACAGCTGGCCTGTGCCACCACGCGACTTAGGAAGATTAAAAGGTAAAGGTTCCCTTGCTCGAAAGCCAGTCGAATCCGACTCTAGAGTTGCAGTGCTCATCTCCGTTTCAAAGCCGAAAAGCCAGCGCTGTCCGAAGACGTTGTGGTAATGTGGCCGGCATGACTAAACACCAAGGCGCACAGAACGCTGTTCCCTTCCCACCGAAGTGGTACCTATTTATCTACTCGCAATTTCTTGCTTTTGAACTGCTGGGTTGGCAGGAGCTGGAACTAAAGATGGGAGCTCACTCCGTCATGCGGCACACTCGGGTCTCAAACTGCTGAACTACTGACCTTCCACAGCCTGCAGTTCAGTGTCTTAACCACTTGAGCCACCGCAGCTCCTCTTAGGAAGATTACTGAGCTGGAAAACTGCATGTTGTTGTATTTATGCACTTTAGTACGCCATCTTAACCAATCAATGACATTGTTCAGCACTTTATATTTTAAAATTTCATGACTGTATTCTTGTACCTAAACTGGTTAAATGACCAACCGACGCGAGCCGCCCTGAGCCCGTTCACGGGGAGGGCGGGGTATAAATTTAATAAATAAATAACATTTCCCAAGGAGCCTTTTGCAAAGATGCCAGTTCTAGACACTTGGAAGATGCGCTCCCTTCGACTTCTTCAGTTTGCCGTCTGTGTTCAGTGGAACCTGATTTCAGCCGTTTCAGCAGAACACAAGGTTCATAGTGTACGAAGCAAATCATAAGTTACACCGACTACTGTTTCAGCAGACCACAAGGTTCATAGTGTACGAAGCGAATCGTAAGTTACACCGACTACATGGACTTTATGCCTTATCTTCA
>NW_015192582.1:0-1886 GCF_001447785.1 Gekko japonicus | reverse complement strand
ACCTGCAAGGTCCCTTCCAACTCTATGATAAGCCAGTTCACTCCACACCTACCATTCCAGACGTCTTGGACACGACTATGATTGTACATTTATTCACAACATTTATACTCTGCCTTCATCAGGGACACCAAGGCAGCTAACAGATTAAAAACATATGTCATAAAAACACATCTCAATAACCATTAAAACAAATAAAAAATAAAACAAAACCAAAGCTAAATACTGGTGCAAAACATAAAACAACAAATAAAACATGTCTCACCCCTTATTGGTTGCCTCTTTTCCTGCAAGATAGATTCAGGTGGGGTAGCCATGTTGGTCTGAAGCAGCAGAACAAAGTTGGAGTCCCGTGGCACCTTTAAGACGAACAAAGTTTTATTCAAGGTATGAGCTTTTGTGCTTTCATCTCCAGATTAAAGGGGATGTTAATGAAATGGAAGTTGCCATTCCATACATATAGGTGGACGCTGAGCAGTATATTAGCATGCAATACAATGAAGATGTTTAACAGATTCAGGAATAACAGTTTATATGGCTACCATTTGTTTGGGTTCAGTTCTGGGGGCAGGGTATAGTGAAGGAAATAAATATGTCTAAACTGGAGATTGGTTTTTCCTTCATTGTGGGATGCTGAGAGTAATTAACTGAGACCTTGCCATTACGCTCCATCTGTCTCCTCCTCTTCCAGCATCTTCTTCTTTGAAGTGGGGTGATTGGCTGTGTAGAGTTATCTCCCGTGTCCCCAGACCAGAGAAATACATCCCAATATACCATTCCAAATTGCATTACATTAGAATCTACTATTCTAATCTGTTATTCCAAATAAGAAATAAAATAAAGAGGACATATGGTCCTTCTGGGGGATTGGTGAGAATGCAGATGTAGCAGCTGAATGAGGTTAGTGTATGTGGTGAGACAAGAATCCAATATCCTTGTTAAGTCCTGGGGATTCCATTGTTCTGAGTGTTGTAATAACATGCAACTCAGCAATTTCCCTTTCTAGTCTGTTCCTGAAGTTCCTTTGCAATAAGACAGCTACTTTGAGGTCACCTACTGAAGGCCCTGGGTTCTCCTACAGGTTTGTAATGTAATGTGGTTCAGGTTTTGTGCATGCAGTTTAGTGTTAGTTCATTGAATGAAAGGGAACAGAAAAGAATGCATGTAAAGGGGGAAAAACTGATGTGGAAACTGACCAGACTTTTTTTGTGAAACTGAGAAGCAGCTGTGAAGTCCCGTTTTCTATATTGCTGAGCAGCAGAAGAAGAAGAAGAAGAGGAAGAGGAGGAGGAGAATGGCTCTGAGAGAACTGTGAGTGACCCAAGGTCACCCAGCTGGCTGCATGTGGAGGAGTGGGTCATAAAACCCGGCTCTCCGCCACTTTTAACCACTACACCAAACTGGGATTCTCTGCTGTGTTACTGGACAGTGAGAAAAATGGGAAAAAGTCACATGATCGCATAATATGGGGGAACATGTTTAGTGTACAGAATGCACAATAGAATCCAATGACACTGGCATTGCAAGCTTTGCTCATTGGCAACATGTGTGTGTATGTGTGCATGCACATGTGCAAAGTCGGCTGCAACTCCACCACGCTTTGCACAGGGCTGCAATTTGTATGGGAGAGGAGTCCTCTGGAAGAAGCTCTGGAGAGCTTTTTTAGTCTTGTACCACTAAATTGAAAAAAAGGAGGGGAGGTATTTTTGTTGATGTCCTAGCACAGCTGCATAGTAACACTAATTTCCTGCCCTTCCTTGCAAATTTGCGTGGTTTTGTCTTTGTGATTCTCTAATTTGATCCTGCACACTGGTTGTGATCTTGGCAGGTTTTTTTAGAGCCTGCCCTGTGCTGATTGCATCTGTCCTCCAAATGGATTGATCCCAAGT
>NW_015192581.1:0-1902 GCF_001447785.1 Gekko japonicus | reverse complement strand
TTCTTTTTGGCAAACAGCCTTGTTCAGGGTTGATGGGGTTCACCTTTCAGAATGGGGGATGGACACATGGCTCCACAGCTTTGCTGTGTGCAGGCTTAGGAGCTTTGGTGGGAGCAGGGGGGTTCCATCTCTTGTTCCATCTCTTGTGGGGGTTTGGGCATTGGGACAGATTCTTTTTTGGGGGAAATAGGCCTGCATGCCCACCTCCCCCATTTGGGGACTCTTGGAGGTGAGCCAGAAAGCAACACACCCAGCACAGGGGCTTTCTGCGGGCTCACTACCAGGTGGCAATGGGGACTACACAGGTGAGCTGGGGGATGGGTTTCATCAGGTGACAAGTGGATCATCTAATGCAAACACAGGTGAGCTGGGGGATGGGTTTCATCTGGTGACAGGTGGATCATCTAATGCAGGATCCAGCCCCATGCTGCACCAGTGCTCCTTTGTCTGTACACAATAAAGCTGTGGCCATTTCTTCCACAAAAATGCTTTGTTGCTGGTTCTTTTTTCCTCACGCTGTCTCCTTAATTAGGCCACAGGCCCACAATCAAGTGGTACAGCTTTTTTCCTGGGCTGTACTGATTCAGATGGCAGTTGGAAGCTGGTATATTTAAGAGCTCCCCTTCCAAACAGCTAGTTTGTCAAGGAAATGTGGTCAACCTGATTATCTTTGTAGAATGTATTTGTCTATACAAAAGGAGCTTTGTCCTGCAGCAACACTGAAATCTGCAAACTCCTACTTACAGCATGAATTAACAACAGTCTCGGTAAAGTATTAAAGCTTAAATCAGCTAAATTAGGTCATGAAGCATTCCATACAGGAATTCAGGAAGGTAATTTAGCTCTCTTTTTCCACCTCCCCTTATTCCCTAACAGTGTACTCTTGGCCATTCTAAGTCCCAGAAATGTATGCATTGGCTTTATGCCACCCAAATAGAATTTCATCTGCCATTCTACCACACATCTCACACAAACTGCATATGGTCCTCTAGTTTTTCTCTAGCAGTAGGAAGGTGGTAGCAGCAACTTTGTGATTCTTCTGAAGTTACAGTGCATACACTTAGATCTTAGACCAGATGCTCTACAACAGCACCATCTTAGAGGGACTCTATTTCTACTGCTACCTGAGTCACAGGAATAAGTAGGGGCGACAAATTTTAGAAAGTGTTATCACCCCATTAAATCATGTCAGGAGAATACACAATCTAAAGAGGAACCTTTACACTGCTTTATCACAGTGCTTCAAGCTTTTCCCCAAGCACCCTGTTTGAAGAACTGCATCAAATAAACTCCCCTGTCGAACTGAACACAGTACAATAGAATAGAATCTTAAAATGAGCAGTATATATTTTAGAAGGTCTATAGACAACCAAATCTTCTAAAGACACAAATAAAAATCAAGCCATGGAAGCTGGAGATTAGGGAGAAGAAATTCAGACATTGGTAGCTTTACATTTCTAGGGATGTATATTTTCAGGTATATAATGTTTGAGGAGCCCAGCTTCATCTTTCCCTGAGTTATTTTTTTCAAGTAAATTTGGATTATCCTTTTATGACATTTGTGTTATGCATTTTTAAATGTTCTTTAGCCTTTTCGTTTAAGAAGTCTTTTTTAAAAATTGGCATGCATAAAATAATACATTCTATATGTTTAAAAGTCCTTTCTTTCTTCTTCCTAAAATGTAAATGGGCAGGGATTATCTTGAATTATTTCAGTTTTCAGCCCTGATACCAAATAACAAATGTTATTGTTTTCTTTACAAATCAGTGGAATGCAACAGGATCCTTCCTTTCCTCTATTCTAGGGGCCAGTAGATATTTATTGCAAACTGAGTGTACCCTCCCCACTTGTAATGAATGTTTCCACGTCATTCTTCTTTTTAAAGGGGAGCGGTGGCGCAG
>NW_015192580.1:0-1900 GCF_001447785.1 Gekko japonicus | reverse complement strand
TTCCTGGGCTGAGCCAAAAGCCAAAATATCATACTATGATGGGGTGGGACACCTAGAATTCTTCAGGAAAGAAGAAAACTGATACCTAGGGTGGCTCAGTCAGAAAGGGAAAGAAAAACAGAGGGAGGGAAGGGGATGCGGACCTCATACCATCAAATACTCTGAACACCTAATGATTGCTGCCATCATAACATTATGCTTTGTAGTGAAGTAAATCATACATCAAAACATCACTGCTGAAAAGTAGGAATTATTAATATATTTGTATTGAAATGTAGTGAAACTGGAAGTCCTAAATGCTTTAAAAAGCAGATATGGCTCCTATTATTAATTTACATGATGGTAATCACTATATTTTAGGTCAGCAGTAGGAAGCCCCCACCACATGTGCTGACAGTGGTACATGAGATACCCAGGGCCATATGTCCATCCAAACAACTGAGGCAAGCGTAGCATTGTGAGGACCAATGGTGAAGGAAAAGTGTCACAGGCCATTGGCTGCCTACCTCTAGAGGAGAAGTGGGGAGCAAGGGCATAGCCCTTAGGAGGACAGAGCTGGGAAGAAAGCCAGGTTGAGGCAGCAACAGCAAGGGAATAGCAGTCAGAAGGAAGACCCACCAGTCCTAGCTCCCTGTGGAACAAAGGCCTCCTCTGGGGAGTAGGCCTCATTGATAGACTTTGGAGACTCGGGAGAACCGGGGCGGTGCTGAGTCGCGGAGACGCGGGGCTTGCATTGTAGCCCCGGCTGCAGCGGGGCCAAATTAAGCCTGCATTGCCGAAGCCTCATAAGAATCTGAGGAACAACGTGAGGAATATCGTGAAGAACAAAAAGTGGACCTCCTACCGTGTTCCTGGGCGCGGTGAGAGCACGTCTGGGACACCGAGTGGAATATTCCTCCGGAGATATTGGGCCCATTTGCTGATACCACTTACTGGCACAGTGAGGGGAGCTGCGGGGTACCTGGTTGAGCAGCCTGGCCCTGGAAAGGCCGCAAGGACTTGTTGAAACCGTCAGGCGGCCGGCCGTGGAGTGAAATATTCCTCCGGAGATATTGGGCCCATTTGCTGATACCGCTTACTGGCACAGCGAGGGGAGCCGCGGGGCAGCGCGGGGTACCTGGTTGGCGGCCTGGCCCTGGAAAGGCCGCAAGGACTTGTTGAAACCATCAAGCGGCCGGCCGTGCTACGCCGGGGTGTGTGTGAGAGAAACGATACGCGGCGACTAGGGAGGTGGAGGTAGTGCCGGGGGCTGTAGTCGGTGGTGAGAGAGCCGGCGGGTCAGACGCGAGTCGACTGGTGGTGAGAGAGCCAGGACCGAGCCCTTCTACCTACCCCCCCTCCATCCACCCCCCTTCCACTCTACATTCAAGATCTGCGGAAAGCTGGGGCACCAGACCCAGAGATCCATGCTTCGAGGCCACTGGAGTTGTGACCGGGACTTTAGCCCACGAGAAACACCGAGTGGGCAGGGACATATGGAGCAGGACCAATTCATAAATTGTAAATGGCCGCCCCCAATACCACTGGGACACAGCTGGCTGGAAGGGCAAAGAGGGAACCGAGGGCTGCTGGGATTGCCTGGTGGCCGTGGTGGAGATCTATTATCACCGGAGCCCTCTTGTGCCGGAAGTGTGGAACTACCACCAATGTGAAGAACGCGGCCAGCTTGTTGGAACCTGTGGAGATTGTTGAGCTAGAACTAGGAATAGCTGTATTGGGCCTACTGTAGTGTGAGTGCGTATATGAGTGTATGAGGGCTGTATGTAATTGTGGGGAATGATTGCTGGGGTCTTAATTAGTTGTTGGAGTAGTACCCCGGATCTGGTTTTTTAGGAACCTGTCTTTACCTTGCATAGCACTTAAATTGTATCTTATATTGCAGCTATTGGATTGATTAGTG
>NW_015192579.1:0-1907 GCF_001447785.1 Gekko japonicus | reverse complement strand
GTTTCCAAGATCTGATGCAATCTGGCTAGCCTGGGCTATCCACATCAGAGCTAATGTGCCCCACAGGTGATGGTTATTTTGTAAGGAGTGGGAAAAGAGGTGGGTGCTTACTGCTTCCCCAGTCAGTCACATTTATGCCAAACCTCCGTAACACCCCACCCAACCCTCAGAATCACACCTATGCTTGTGGGGCAAACACAACCCTTTGGGAGATAGCAGCTGGGAGGTGGAGTTTCAGGACAAAGGTAGCTGTCAAGTTAACCCCCCCCCCCCTCTCCTCCCATAGCTGCCACTTCTGCAAGTAGTTTCCTCTCAGGGGCACATTGCAAAGGAAGAACAGTCCTTGGGATTATAGGTTACATATGCCTGCAGTGAAACATTTAGGTTAGTCTTTAGAAGTGAGTGATGGTGCCATCCTAAGCAGAGTTATACCCTCCTAAATCCACTGAAGTCAATAGGTAACTCTGTTTAGGAGGGCATTGTCATCTTGGCAAAATGGTGATTAAGGGCCAGTGTGTTTTCTAATGACTCAGGTTCCTGCTTTTGGCCCTGTTGCAGGGATGCACGTGCAGTATTCAGTGCATGTGCAGCCCTGCAATAGGCAAATAATCCCTCTGTTAAATAGTGGGTTCCGTGGATGAACAGACTCCCAGTCTAGAGATCAGCTCTACTTTATTCAGTGATTTCAGCAAGAACAAACCTGTAGACCAGAGCCTCAGCTTGGTTATATTGCATGCAATGGCCACACCCCACTCCTAACGATGGGCTATTTACAGACTTTACATCTTAATTGGTTACTGCCAGAATCCTGTTGATCTATTGTTATTTGGCTCCAAGCTCACCCTGTCTCTGGCAGCACAGTCCTGCAATGTTTCAGTCCCAATACATAACACCCTCCCTAGGCTCTTTTGACTCAAGAAAATAGTGTGGGTGGAGGCAAAGGCAGTCACTCCAATCTGAACCAGGCCCTACAGTGCTTGGGCGGTGGGGGGGGGGTGAGTTCCCTGCAGCTGCCATGTGATGGTGGAGGAAGCAAGTCAGGTTGGGAAAAACCCAACCCAACTTGTTAAAAAAAAGTCCAGAAATATTAGCTCATTTGGGTAAAGTGAGCTTTAAGCTCCCTGGATTTTCAGAGGGTTTCAACTTTCCACTCTGTCTCAATAGGAAAAGATGGTTTGATAAGATAGAACTGTAACCTTTCTTGCCACTGCTCTTGGGAAAACGGGAAGAAAAGAGAGAGAGAGGTGCAAGGCTGGATTATACCTTCATGTGGGAGTAGGCTGTCCTTCAGGTACGTTGATCCCAAATCACATAGGGCTTTGAAGGTCGGTACCAACTCCTTGAATTGGGCCCAGAAGCAAACTGAGAGCCCATGTTGATGGAACAAGACTGGAGTGATGGTCCCTATGGCCCACTCCAATCAACATTCTGGCCACAGTGTTTGTACCAACCGTAGCTTCCAGACAGTCTTTACAGGCAGCTTCACGTAGAGTGCATTGCAGTACTCTTAATCTCGATGTTACCAGGGCATGCACCGCAGGAACTGGATCTTTTCCTCCTAGGACGGGCTTTTGTGACCATACTGCTAGCTTTAAGTTGAAGGCAAGGATTATGAATCACCAAAGTTCATAACCTGAATCTGGTCATTCCAGTTTTTGATGTGTTGCTTGCTACTCCTTTTCCTTCCTGTGATAAGGGATATTAACTGTGCTGTAAGGTTGGCACCATACCTGTAAGGCTGTACTTACGAGATGTTTAAATTGCCACATCATATAGGTCCTACTTTCAATTTTCTTTTTTATAGTTTCTTGGCAATATGTTTGTCTCTTCTACAGCAGTGCCATCTGCTGGAGAAAGCCAAGGCAGCTAAAAAATAAAAAATAAAAGCACAGTGATTTCATGTGTGC
>NW_015192578.1:0-1919 GCF_001447785.1 Gekko japonicus | reverse complement strand
ATTAATAATGTTTAACTTTAACAATTTTAGACTTCCAGTTTAATTGATATATAAATTGATGTTCATAAGAATTATTAAACGTTATTGTCATTTTTATCATAGTGTTTCTTAAGCAGGAGGGGATGGCAGGCTGCTTTTATTCAGCTGTACCCTCTCACTTGCAGGGATTTTGCTGTGGCTGACCAACCCACACTCCCTAGGGACAAAGTTTGAGTCTAGTGGCACCTTTAAGACCAACAAAGTTTAAATCTGGGTATAAGGTTTTGTGTGCACAAGAGTTTATACCCAGAATTAAACTTTGTTGGTCTTAAAGGTGTCACTGGACTCAAACTTAGTTCTACTACTTCAGACCAACATGGCTACCCATCTGAATCTATCCCTAGGAATAGCACAAGATTAGCTGGTTACTGTCAGGATCAACAGCAAGCAGGTCTGTTGTCAAGTGCTACAGATACATTGTTAGGAATAACGATTAGTGCAAGGGACTCACTACATATACTCTGATATACTCTGATGCTTCAACTAGCTAAGCAAATGAACTTCAAGCACTCATGTGGGAATTCCCCCGGCGGGACATTACAACATGAACGGGAGACTCTCCCCACCCTCTGAGAGCAGAAATATTCACACCAATACTGGAACTCAATCCCTCTCTTCTTGTCAAGGTTGCGCTGATAGCACTGTCTGGCTGAGCCAGTTCTCAGGGATGAAAGCGAGCCTCCCTTAAGTTACCCACGGCAGCAAAGCAAAGCAAGCATGTGTGCGTGCACAATGCTCAGGGATGAAGGTAAACAAAGAAAGCATGGCAGCTAGATGACAGTTACAATTGTGGAGTTGGACAGGATTTTTTTTGGGGGGGGAGGTCACCAGATTGGCTTGGGGCAATACCCCCTTTTCACCAGCACCATGATATAGCTATGGGTAGGGTGTTTTCAATTAAATAGGCCCAGTTATAAATAGGTTAGGCCACAATTAGTTGGTAGAAATAAGGCAGGTTGCTCAGGATAGATAGGGTTAATTG
The DNA here is from genome assembly GCF_001447785.1 of Gekko japonicus. NCBI lineage: Eukaryota > Metazoa > Chordata > Lepidosauria > Squamata > Gekkonidae > Gekko > Gekko japonicus. The sequence continues at coordinate 898 of NW_015192578.1, read as the reverse complement.
GGGAGGGGGTTTCTCCAAAACAGGCCCTTATGTGCTTTGAAATTGGGTGCACTGTGAAGGAGTGTTTTAGTGCTGAGTGGCATCTTTTGAATCTGATAGGAGCCTTCCAAGATATTAGGGGAGAGGGATATAGATTGCCACCTCTAAGCACATAGTGACTGTGTAGGCTGTGATAAGCGAGGCTGGCAGAAGCACTGGCCAAGCTCAGAGCCAAGATGGACCTGCCCCCAAAGCATCCATGGTGGTTTGGTATAGCTCACCCTCAAGAGAGCCAGCTTATTTAAATAAGCAGTGATGGGTCCAGTACAGTAGGAATCCTCCAGATTTGAAGCGTAAATTAAATAGATTTTATTAAAGAATGTCCTTAATTATAAGCACACTAAGCATTCAAAAAGAAGAAGCAATACAGAACTAAGAAAGCAGAGGCGATTGATAGTGAATACAGGGGTCAGGGGGTGATACAACCTGTTCAGATTTGCAGAGGTCAAAGGAGATGAGATTGTGACCCGAACAAAGGTTTGGGGGTGAACTGCCAGTTGGCATCAGGGAAACTCTCTGAGGCCATGTGCCTTGATGAATATAAACATTGGAAAACAATGCCGACCAATGGGAGACCTTGAGGGGCTTGTCCCAGGTGAAGAAAAAAGATTACCTTCACCAATCAGGGGTCTCAGGAGGTGTGACATCAGGAGGGGCAAGACCTAAGTGTGACCACTTAGCTTCCAGTGGGGCAGAGTCTTGATTAACAATAACATTGATAGGATTAGCCAGGTGATGGGTGGCTAGCTGAATGGGTTTTCTGACCACTAATGGTCCAGTCAAGGCAGTTTGAAAAGGTTCCCAGAGTTATATAAAAGGTGGGAGATGGTTCCCTGATCAGCATCAGGAAGGATTGTTA
>NW_015192577.1:0-2036 GCF_001447785.1 Gekko japonicus | reverse complement strand
TGGGCTTGTGCAATTTTCATTATTTCTTGTTTATTTTCAGTATTCTGTTTCTTTATCTTTTCAGTTTCTGATGTGATTGGTTGTGCTACGTTCTCTATTTTTGTCAATATCGGTTCTGTTTCCTTTTTGATCATTTCTCCCATTTTAGTTTGAATAGGTTCTACTTCTTTCCTGATTAACTCTGGTAATGTTACATATACTGTTGTCTTGATGGTCTGAGCCATAAAATCTTGAATAAGAGCTTTTAAGTCTTTGATTGACATTTGAGGTACACTCATAGTATTGAGTTTGAGTTGTGTTTGTGAGCCTGACTGACCTGGAGACATCAGTGATGCTTTTCTGGTGCTTCCAGTACCAGACGCCATTTTTTCCAGTAATGCTTGACTATTGGCTGGTTAGTTTTGTTTCTATCTAAGCTGTCTTAACTGTGAGGCTGACTTTCTTATCTTAATAAAGTTGTTTCTAAATTGGTCACTAAGTTTATATTCTAATATTGTTGTTTGGAAAGCATTATGCTTAATCTATATCTCTATTTCACAGTCTTTCTCTATGTGAATGTCACCTGAATTCTCTTTGGTAACTAAGTTATCTTTTATAACTCTATAGGTCTTCTTTTGTAACTCTATGTTTTATCTCCACTTCACTTCCATCTGTTTTCCCCTCTCCTCTTTTGTTCTGCTCTGTTACTCCTCCTCCTTCCTCATTCATCGCTCAGCCATGCCTGCCTCCTCACTCATCGTTTGGTCACACCCTTGCTCTCCGTGTCTCTCTGTCTCTTTGCCACTTTTCCAATCTATTTCCCAATGTTTCCCTGGAGGCCAAGCTATAAAGTAATTCATCAAAGAGAGAGAGAGAGAGAGAGAGAGAGAGAGAGAGAGAGAGAGAGAGAGACTGTAATATTTGGTGGGTACCCATTTATCTACTTGCAATTAGGTTGCTTTCGAACCGCTGGGTTGGCGGGAGCTGGGACGAAGGTCGAGAGCTCACCCCGACCGCGGTGGTACTCGAACAGCCATAGTGGCTGCTTGAATGATGTTACTGAGCAGGCGTTTAACTGCCTGCACCACCGCTCCCTCCCCTATTAGTGGTCTTTTAAAGCTAATATTGTATCCCTTCAAAAGGAATTTCTTTTAACAAGACTTAGCTTTGTTGGAGTTTCCCTTGTCCAGTAGTTTGTAGACTCTATCAATCCTAGGGGTTGTCTTGTGCTCGGCATCTGGTTGAGCATTCCTCATCAGTTTCCTGCATAAACTCAGCCTCAAATTTTCCAGAAAGTTGCCATCCTTCCTTGGTATTTGGGGATGAGAGTCCTGCTTTCGGTCTCTCCCTCCAAGAGAGCACCTCTAAGGGTATTGAAATCCCCTAGAAAACTGTAGGAATGAAGAAGCCACAGAGCAAACGCTGCCTGCGACCGTTCTCGATGGGCCCCATGGCTTGAGAAAACCTAGGATGAGAAGAACCCTTGGGTTCTGATGGGTTTATTGACCCCACGGTTAACCATTGAGTGTTGCCAGAGACTCCTCAGTACATGGTCATGGTGTATAGCCAGATAAAACCAAAGGCCTGTTTTTTCAGCTGTTTTACAGTTCTTGAAGCTAGCATTGTGTTGCTTTGGCATGAAAGACAGCAGAAGACAAAGCTGATTAGCACCCACCAGGTAATATGTATAAGGCGACCAGTTAACTAGTTACCTTTTGCCAGCCAATTATTTCAGAAAGTAGAGCCTCTTTGTTCAAACTGTCTTCATTGCATGGATAGAAGTAACCTCTCATTTGATCAGTCAGGAAAATGCATGCATCATAGTGAAGTTTTCTAGTAATGCTATTGGGATGGGAAAATCCCACTTGAGATACTTTACAACTTTTATGCATTAAAACAAGCCCAGATATTTCTATGAGAATAAGCTAATGAGACATCTTTCAGAAAACAGCCTGTATGCTCAGTGGGCTGCCCCACAAGCTTTCTAGCAAGGATGTAGCTGGTTCTGCAGAGATAGCCTGATTAAAATGAAGTCCTGCCTCATCCACCTTTTGGAG
>NW_015192576.1:0-1725 GCF_001447785.1 Gekko japonicus | reverse complement strand
AGTCCCATTCAGCTGACAGAAATCCCTTCAGTCAGAGAAAACTACCACTGCATCTAACCCATTACATAGATGATATATTGTCATTAATATAAATGTGCTGACACATATAATATCTAATTTCCTTACAGTATCACAGTGTAGACCTTATTTTGGAGCTCTTCAGGTGGCAGCCCTAAACAGGATTATGTGCCTTGTGGGGACATGACCCCTGCTGAAATTCACCATACCCATGCTCTGGAATTCCAGTTTTAATTTCTTTTAAAAAATACAGCCACTAAACCTTTTCCTTAAGCAGATATAAGCAACAATGTGGAAATTAGGGATGGACACAAACCATAGTTTTGCAGTTTGGTTCATGGTTCATGGCAGAATCATGAAATTAACCATGAACTGATACGTTGGTTCACAAATTGAAATGGTTTGTATCAGTTTGTGTCCCTTCTGCTTTCTGCTCCCTACTGCTTTGGCTCTGAACCATTTAACCCCCTACTTTCTGCTCCCGAACAAAAGCAGCAAGGAGCAACAAGAAGCAAGCTCTGAGCCATTTAACCCTCTGCTTTCTGCTCCCTGCCAAAAGTGGTGGCGAGCAAAAAGCAGGGTGTGAAATGACTCCAAGTCATTTAAACCAAACAGCTGAGCAGTGAGAACAGAAAGCAGGGGTTTTGTCAAGCTCAGGCTTAACTTTCAATTTCTTTAAGTCCTGTTTTCCTTCACCTTCGCTTGTCATGTTGAATTCCTGGGGAGGTGCATGTTGTTAGAGTGCGTGGGAGTAGAGGCTGTAACTTTCCTGAAGTTTTGCCCCAAGTGTTGGTTCCGGTGAGACTGACCTTGGAGAATCTCTCTGCATTGCCTAGGTTAGATAGGACACCATATATCTGTTCATGTTGCCATAGAAATGCCAGGGGTAGGTGTGATGTGGGTGAATGTGGAATGTTATGTTTTTACCTATAACTTGTAATTTCCTGTGGTTTTCTTCAGTCCTAACAAAAGCTCTTGAACCTACAGCAAGCATATCTCTAATAAATATTTCACTGCCAATAGTGTGTGTGGAGAGTGACTTAGCTGGGGATCTGACAGGTTTAATTGGCTATCTGCTCCCCACCACTCAGCTATTTTTCACAAAGAGCAGAAAGCCATTTCAATGCCTGCTTTTTCATTCTTCATGAACTGCCATGAACTGCCTTAAAATTTTTAGAAGTTTTTTTACATCTCTTCCATTTGCTAACATTGCTTTGCAAACCACAAACTGGCCAAAACTCTTGACAAACTGTAGTTTGTGTGCCAGTTCATGTCCATCCCTAGTGGAAATAGTTTCTTTCATGTGTCAAGGGAAACCACAAGATGTCTCTGCGGTTGACTCTTCTCCTGAGCCAGTTAAGTTCTTCCACACTGATCCCTTTCTTGTATGCTCTGTTCCTTAACCTTTTCCCCTCTGTCTTTTTCCTTCATCCCCCCTCCCCTTTAATGTAAACAGTAACAAGTGAGAGCACTGATTGGGGGGGGGAATCAAAGGATTGCCTCTTTGCCCCATCAAATTAGTAGAAACTGTAATCAAAGAGCATTGTTAGGAACACATAAATGGACAAACCCTGCTGAGGAAAAAAAAATCAGCATGGCTTCTGCAAAAGGAAGTCTTGCCTCACCAACTTTTTGGAGTTCTTTGAGAAACTGAACAGGCAGGTAGACAATGGTAACCCGATAGACATTATATACCTGGACTTTCAA
>NW_015192575.1:0-2133 GCF_001447785.1 Gekko japonicus | reverse complement strand
TTTGGAGTGCACCACGTTGGAGACCTCTGTCTTAAGAAACAATCCATTCTGTTATTAAATGATTAAATCATGAGACGTTCCAGAATAGAAGGGAACCAAAGAGACGGGGTGATTCCTGCACTTCACATGGGATGTTTGCAGATGCCCATCCTACCTCCACCCCTTTACCTTTCTAGAGGCCAAGAGGTCATCCAGGGGATTATACCTGTACAGCAGCCACACGGCCCCATCGCGGGAGTGAGAGAAGGGCAAGGCTGAACACTGCTAGGGAGGCTTTTTTGCTGGGTTCCTTCCTACAGGGGGAGGAACTGGTTGGCCACTGTGTGAACAAAGACAAATATGGCCACAGTCCGTAGACATGAAAAGATAGAGCCACAGGAACTGTGTAAAGTGCGCTCAATGTTTCTATAATGGTAGCAGTAATGTTATAAATATGAAAATTACAAAGGTGATACTAATACGTTCAAATTGTAAATCCAGTTACATAAGGTAGAAGATAACAATGACGGCGGTACGGTGGTCTCCGGAATGTGATGCCGTTTCGACAAGCAGATGAAATAAAGCTTATGTGTTCATTTTCTCCATCACTTGTGCAATGAAATAGGTGAAACTGTTATTGAACCCCATGTGGATCGGGTAGCTCTTCTATTGAAGTGCCATTTTCCACACATCATCTACTTATAGATTCTAGGTCAGAAGAAGACGCTTGTCGAAACGGCATCACATTCCGGAGACCACCGTCCCGCCGTCATTGTTATCCTCTACCTTACGTAACTGGATTTACAATTTGAAAGTATTAGTATCACTTTTGTAATTTTCATATTTATAACATTACTGCTATCATTATAGAAACATTGAGCGCACTTTACACAGTTCCTGTGGCTCTATCTTTTCATGGCCACTGTGTGAGGCAGGATGCTGGACCAGGTGGACCCTCGCTGGTCTGATCCGGCACAGCTCTTCTAATGTTCTTATGACTTTTCTGGGGAAGAGCAGTTCTTAGCTCTGGAGCCACCACAGAAAAGGCCTGGTTGTTTCTAGTCCTTCCTCCAGGGAAGGAACAAAAAACCTCCAGGATCTCCAGCCAAACTGGCCTGGAGAAAAACTGCTTCCTGACCCCAAAGTGGCGATCGGCATTTCCCTGGGCGTGGAAGAAAGGGCCACAAGAACTAAGCCCAGAGGCAACCAGTGTTCCCTCTAAGCTGAGTTAGTGTGAGCTCGCTGACAGTTTTTCAGCCTCCAGCTCACACATTTTCATCTTCGCTCAGGAAGGAGGGCACCAGAGCAAACTAACTGATGCAGTAGCCAAATGGCTCGCTCACAACTTGAATGCCAGCAGCTCACAAAGTAGAACTTGTGCTCACGAGACTCCTCAGCTCAGAGGAAGCGTTGGATGCAACCCTTCCTGCCCTCCCTTCTCACGATCTGCTGAAGTTCACAGAATCCGCATGGCTGTCAGGTGACCATCTAGCCTCTGTTCCAAAACCTCCCACGGAGGAGAGCCGGCCAACCTCCCGAGGAAGCCACAGGGTTGTTCGGATGATAAGACAGAGGAGAAGAGAATGACGTGGGCCTCTTTGGGTCCCCACTGGGAAGAAAAGGTAAAGGTAAAGGTTCCCTTGCTCGAAAGCCAGTCGAATCCGACTCTAGGGTTGCGGTGCTCATCTCCGTTTCAAAGCCGAAGAGCCAGCGCTGTCCGAAGACGTTTCCGTGGTCATGTGGCCGGCATGACTAAACACCAAGGTGCACGGAACGCTGTTACCTTCCCCCCGAAGTGGTACCTATTTATCTACTTGCAATTTCTTGCTTTCGAACTGCTAGGTTGGCAGGAGCTGGAGCTAGAGACGGGAGCTCACTCCGTCATGCGGCACACTCGGGTCTTGAACTGTTGAACTACCGACCTTCCACAGCCTGCAGTTCAGCGTCTTAACCACTTGAGCCACCGCAGCTCCTTTCTCCTAGGGAGAAAGGAAGGCACATTTCAGGAACCAGGAAGCGACCCAGTCCTTCAAGACGTCAGAGAGTACTTTCCCCGCAAGGAATGGGTCCTTCCGCTTCCTGTTGGCCATACTCTAGAGAACTCAGCAAGACGGGATCCTTACCGGAGAAGAGGCTGGTGGTCAGCAGGATGTT
>NW_015192574.1:0-1941 GCF_001447785.1 Gekko japonicus | reverse complement strand
GCAGATGAAATGGGGGGGAGGCAGCGTGGTATAGCCCATCAGAACTCAGAAACTAAGCAGGGTCACTACTTGGAGACCACTGAGGAAGACTCTGCGGAGGAAGGTGATGGCAGACCACCTCAGCTTCTCACTTGGCTTGAAAGACCCTTGCTGGGGGTCACCATAAGTTGGTTGCTACTTGACAGCACATATATCCATAATAGGTTGAATACTTGCCCAACGCTCAGACCACAACTATTGCTCCCTGACAGGCATATTCAAGTGCATGGGATAAGGTAATATCATACACAGAGATGGGCAAAATAAGAAGTATACTGAATGCGGTCAAATGTCAGACATACAGGGTTGCCAGCCCTGGGCTGGGAAATACCTGGAGATTTTGGAGCCTGGAGATGGTGGGGTTTGGGGAGGGGAGAGCCCTCAACAGGGTACAATGCCATAGAGTCCACCCTCCAAAGCAGCCATTTTCTCTAAGGGAACTGATCTTGGTAGGGTTGCCAGCTTCCAGGTGGGGCCTGGGGATCTCTCGCTTTTACAACTGATCTCCAGCTGACAGAGATCAGCTCCCCTGGAGAAAATGGCTGCTCTGAAGGGTGGACTCTATGGCACTGTACTCTCCTGGCTCCACCCCCAAAGTCTCCAGGTATTTTCCAACCCAGATCTGGCAACCCTAGATCTTGGTCATCTGGAGATCAACTGTAATAGTGGAAGATCTCCAGGTGCCACCTGGTGGTTGGCAACCGTAAAGATGTACACCATTAACTTTGTCAGTTAACCAATGGAGGTTTATTTCATTCATTTACAACATTTTTATGCTGCCTTTCTATCCAATTTGGGCCCCTGAGGCAGCTTCAGGCATTCTAGGGCCTGTTTTTTTTTGGTCATGCTTCAGTATGATGGGAGGTCGGGAAGTTGTTGGTTTTTTTTAATAGAGAGAGAGAGAGACAAGGGTAATAATAATTTCAACTGAAGAACAGTCTCTGAGTGCTCCTGTCTGCCTGTGGCCTTTGGGATGTCTGCGTTCTGACAGAATGAGGGTGCCTGATTTCCCTCAAGTATGGTCCCCTAGCAATGCGTGCTCTGAAAAAGCCATTTGCCAGGCTTGCACTATTCCACCACTGAAAAATGAGCAGATACAGTTCAGCATAACCCATTACACACCTGATGGAGCTGGAGGTTTCAGGGTGGAGGGGAAAGGAAGGCATGCGCTGAGGAAGAAAGGAGAGAAGTGCGGTTTATGGCTTCTTTCGGTGGCGTAGCAGACATGCAGGAAAACCCTTAAGACAGGCTGGGCCTCTGGGATGTTTGTAACAGGGCAGAGGCGCCTAAGGGAAGTTCATGTCTGGGGAACCCACTGTCAGTACATGTCACACGTGGAGATAATGAACCCGAAGGAAATGCCTCTGAGAGCTCAACACACAAACTGTTGGCTTCCTCTAGAGAACCCTGAGGACAAACTAGAACTAGCAAGGCCTGTGTATGGCTTTATAAGGACTGAAGAAGACAAGCCACAGAACTGCACTGGAACAAATCTCTATCTTTACCTGCAGGGAAGAGTTCAAGACAGCTTAGAAAAAATAAATTGCGATGGTTAAAATGTTTTTAGTTCCTAGGCTGACTTACCTTTTTTATGTATTACCTTGGCATATACCAGTATATATATTGAAGAGGTGGCAAGGAGCTATAGATAGATTTGTGGGGCCGGGCCAAAATCCTCCGAGGGAAAACCATATATTTTTCCCTCAGGTGATAGAGCGTCCCCCCACAACGTGCCCGATGCGATTGCGTCACCTCCGGGTGATGTGTTCACGCCGGGCACATCACGCGCTTTGGGGGTGGGGTCCCCCCGGCGGCCCAATCCCTGCCGGTGGGGAATGGGCCTCTCAGGGGGACTTGGCAACCCTACTCTGTGTATGGGTGCGACAGTTGGACATAGAGTTG
>NW_015192573.1:0-2017 GCF_001447785.1 Gekko japonicus | reverse complement strand
CCCCTCGGCTTCCCAGCGGAGCACTTCTCTTCCTCCTAGGGAGCACAATAAGCTGAGCACCAGGATTTGTCGTGACAACAAGGAGCCGCCAGACTGAAAGAGGGAGGAAACTACCCCGCACGTAGGAGGTCTGGTTTCACAAACTTTCAGGTCCCTCTGCTTCTGGAAAGGGGTTATTCCGTGGGCAGCCAGGAGTCAAGAGTAAGCTGTATTTATCTAGTTACGCACACTCTCTGAGTTCTGCGTTTTCTCCTTCAATTATTTGCCGACGCCCTCCACCCTCTTTGAGATCAACATGCTGTAATTAAGCACCAGAGCACCGAGGACAAACAAGTCTAAATTTAACCCCCCCCCAATAAGGTCTGGAGGCTGAAGCGTTCAATAGACCAGGCGTGAGCCCAGCTGTTACTTCATAAATTGTCTTGTTGGAAATGAATCCCGAAGCTTCACTTGCCGAAGATTTGGCTTCAAAGTGCTGCATGGCCCTTCAGGCGGGTATTCTAGCACCTAAACATTTTGCTTCGGATCACAGATTGTAACGTCAAAGATTCTGCAAGCAGAGAACTTAGGAGAAATATGAATTGCATCTAGGGTTCCTTCCGCCTCCAGCTGGGGCCTGAAGATCTCCCACGATGACAATTGATCTCCAGATGTCAGAGAGCTGTTCCCCTGGAGAAAGTGGAAGTTATGGAGGGTGGCCTGTATGTAGGGTTGCCACCCTCCAGGTGGGGCCTGGGGATCTCCCGCTTCTGCGACCAATCTCCTGCTGACAGAGATCAGCTCCCCTGGAGAAAATGGCTGCTCTGAAGGGTGCACTCTATGGCGTTGGACCATCCTGAGGCCCCTCCCCTCCCCAAACCCCGCCCTCTCTTGGCTCCACCCCAAAGTCTCCAGGTATTTTCCAGCCCTGACCTGGCAACCCTACCCGTATGGCATTGTACCCTGTTGAGGCCCCTCCCCTCCCCAAACTCCGCCCTCACAGGCTCCACCACCAAAACCTCCAAGTATTTCCCAACCAACCCTGAGCCTGAACCTATGTTCTGTTGCAGGGTAGTAACATGGCTTCTCTTATGTTCTTATGTTCCCCTGCCTGGCCGTCAATATAATTCCTCCTGTGTCTAGTCTGGACATTTTCCAACTGTAGGCAGTTGAAGGCCAGTTGAGGTTAGGCTTCCCAAGTCCCCCCGGGGGGCGAGGAAACCCCCGCCCCAGAGGCCCATTCCCCGCCGGCGGCGGATCAGGCCCCGGGGGGAACCCCACCCTGACATGCACGTCACCCAGAGGTGACGTGACCATGCCGGGCACGCTGGGGGCGGGGCCACGGTCATCCGAGGGATAACTCGATAGTCACGCGGCTCCCCCGCTTCAGGTAAAATCTCACTTGGCAACCCTAGTTGAGGTCCATCTGTCCTCGGCCAGGGCTTTCTCAGTCATGGCCCCAACCTGGTAGAACTCTCTGCCCAACACCACCAGGGCCTTGCGGGATCTTATACAATTCTGCAGGGCCTGTAAGGTGGAGATGTTCCGCCAGGCTTTTAGCTGAGGGCGGCAACGGTTTCTACTCTAGCTGGCAGTGTTCCCTCTAAGCTGAGTTAGTGTGAGCTAGCTCACAGTTTTTTAGCCTCCGGCTCACAGATTTTTGTCTCAGCTCAGGGAGGTGGGCTCCAGAGCAAACTAATTAATGGAGCAGCCCAATCGCTCGCTCAGAACTTTAATGTCGGTAGCTCACAAAGTAGAATTTTTGCTCACAAGACTCCTCCGCTTAGAGGGAGCATTGCCTGGCACCGTTTTATGCTCCCCAGATCATTTTGTTCCCCCTCCTCCTCTGCCCACAAGGTGGCTAGGCAATCCAGAAGGGGGAGGGGATTTAGTTTTTTATAGTGATTTTTTAATCCATTGTTGTACATCACCCAGAGCCCTGCGGTAGCAGGGATGAGTGATTCAGAAGTCTAACTAATAACAATGATAATGACACTAATAACAAAAACAACAAAACAACAGTAGTAGTAGTAGCAGC
>NW_015192572.1:0-2178 GCF_001447785.1 Gekko japonicus | reverse complement strand
GAATGACAATGGCAGCTAGCTGACACATTAGAGCCTGCTGTTCTGAACCACTACACCAAAATGGGGAAGAGGTGCAATTTTGGGGACTGGAGGGCATGAGGCTGCAAGTAAAAATGTTAAGGAATTTTACATGTTATCTTGAGAGTTACTGTGAACAAAAAAGAAGAACAAACTTAACCCTGAAACCTAGGAGCAAGAACCTAAAAAGGTAATTCAAACTGAGTAGAGGGCCGACAATTAAGACTTAATATATATAATATATAAAAATACATGTGTTTGTAAAGAATTAAAAAACATATAGGGGCCCAATTACACCTCATATAAAAATTCCAAAATCATACACACAAGGGTCAATGGACTTGACCCTTGGTCTTAAAAGTTACACAATCAAGTAAGATTGAGACTGAAAAATTTTAAGGAAACAACTCTATGGTTACCATAGATTTTTAGTCAAAATGCTGGAGTGTCACTGCAGGACGTGCCTGGCGTAATGACATAAAGTCTGTGTGACATCTTTGCACCTATGACGTCGACACGGAGGGGTCTGTTTGGGGATGGGGCTTCACCTGCTGACCAGCTGGCCGGCAGCAGATTGGAGCCTCCAGAATTGGGGAAAACCCCACCCCAACTGGGGTCTGGCAACCCTAATTTCAAAATGGGTAGCCATGTTAGTCTGTTTGTAGCAGCAAAAGAGAGCAAGAGTCCAGTAGCACCTTAAAAACTAAAAACATTTGTGGCAGGGTAGGAGCTTTTGTGAGTCACTTCTAGCCAAATTTTGATAAGTCTTTAAGGTGCTGGTGGACTCTTGCTTTTTTCTATTATCGTAGAAGAAGAGGAGATTGGATCTATACCCCGCCCTTCACTACCCAAAGGAGTCTCAGAGCGGCTTACAGACTCCTTTCCCTTCCCCTCCCCACAACAGACACCCTGTGAGGTAGGTGGGGCTGAGAGTACTCTGACAGAAACTGCTCTTTTTCAAGGACAGCTGTGCCAGAGCTTGTGACTGACCCAAGGTCATCCAGCAGGTGAAAGTGGAGGAGAGGGGAATCAAACCCGGTTCTCCCAGATTAGAGTCCGTGCACTTAACCTCTACACCAAACTGGCTCACGAACTCTCTGGGTTCTTTAATTTAAAAAAATATATTTATTTGATATTGCTCCGTGAATTAAATAGAAGTTATAGAAGCAAAGCAAAAAATCCAAAAAAGCAGGAAGTTGGCGGACTTGCGTGTTTGTTTCCTCCCTTTGTTTGCATCCTGTCTAGGAAATGCAGCTTTGTCTGCTTCTTAACCCTTTGGCACCAGGAGAAGCGGGGAATCGAACTTAGTTCTCCAGATTAGCGTTTGCTGCTCTTAACTACTACACCGTGCTGGCCTTGGAGAAAATGGCTGCTTTGGAAGGTAGACTCTACGACGTTATACCCTGCGGAGGCCCCTCCTCCCCCCAACCCAGCCCTGCCCAGGGCCTTGGAGAAAATTCCAGGAATTTCCCAACGCAGAGTTGGCAACCCCTAGTTGTGGCTAGAGATGCCAGCCCCCAGAACTACAGCTTATCGCCAGACGACAGAGACCAATTCCACTGGAGAAAATGGATGCTTTGGAGGTCTTGTACCCCGCTGGGGTCCCTTCCCAGGCTCCAAATCTCTAGGAGTTTCCCATACTGGATCTGACAACCCTACCCCCTCATCCCCTGCGGGTGGCAGGGGGCACCTGGCAACCCTAGTTGTGGCTGCTCAGTGGTGCTGACAAGGGGAGCCAGTTTGGTGTAGTGGTTAAGTGCGCGGACTCTAATCTGGGAGAACCGGGTTTGATTCCCCACTCCTCCGCTTGCAGGCTGGATGACCTTGGGCAAGCCGTAGTTCTGTCAGAGCAGTTTCTGTCTCTCTCTCAGCCCCACCTACCTCACAGGGTGTCTGTTGTGGGGAGGGGGAGGGAAAGGAGTCTGTAAGCCGCTCTGAGACTCCGAGTGAAGGGCGGGGTAGAAATCCAGTCTCCTCTTCTCTATTCATGCTCAGAGGTATTATCAGCCAGTGGGAAATTTGGTTGAACTTTGGGGCCCTCTTCTAAGGCCAAAGGAGTACAAGACCAGCCCTGAAAGGCTAGGCAACCTTTGCCCCATGCTTAGGAAAGGCTCGACACCTTCCAAACATTAACAACGAGCCCTTTAACCAAGGCCCAAA
>NW_015192571.1:0-1942 GCF_001447785.1 Gekko japonicus | reverse complement strand
TATTTTTCATATACCTTTTAGGCAGGAATTCCGATTGGTCTTGATGAACCATTTGAACTAATACTTTTTTCAGTCTATTTGCTAAAATGTTTGCAAATGTCTTATAATCTATGTTCAACAATGATATAGGTCTATAGTTTTAATTTGGTTTTTCTCCGTATCTGGTTTAGGTATTATTATTGCTTGATTCCATGAGTCAGGTATTTTACCTATTTTTCCTATATTCTGCAAAACTTCTTTTAGTGGGAGTATGATCTGATCTTCAAATGTTTTATAGAATTCTATTGGTAGACCATCTGGTCCCGGTGCTTTCTTTGTTTTTTTGCTTTTTGATTGCTTCTATCACTTCACAAGTAGTAATCGACCCGTTCAAAATAAGCTTCTGACTCTTGTCAAATTTTACATCATTTCTCTCTAGTAAATAATCCTTAATTAATTCAGGGTTTTCATCTCTTCTTTTGTATAGTTTTTGATAAAAAAAATTCCACTATATTTTTTAGGTCTTGATTTGAATATTTATCCTCCTCTTTTTATTTTTTAACAATATTATTGTTCTTTTTTCTCTTTCTTTCCTGATCTTGATGGTTTATTTGCATGTTCAAAAAAATAGAGTTTAGTATATTCTATATTTCTTGCTATTTCTTGTGTTATCAATAAGTTCATTTTATGTTGGAGCAACTTTAAGCTAAGTTGTGCTTCTTCTGTATTCTTCGTTGTTTCCCTGCGGAAAAGTCCCAGGGACATCATCTGCATCCAGATATGTGGATGGATTAGGTCCCAGCAGAGGGCCGGGTACATAGCTGCCTTCATACAGAAGGCCTTATCATATTCCATCCATGCCAACCCAGCAAAGTCCGAATAACCTTTGTATATTATGTCCATATGCTGGACCAGAGATGAGTCCCTTCCAGGCTGCACCCTAACAATCACCCCAGCATAGATTAAAAAGCTGGGGTACCAATTAGCGTAGATTCTATCTATGCTGTGGTGCTTCAAGCACTCTTTGTCCTGGTCATCCAAGTCTTCTCTGTCTTTTTTATCTAGCTCCCTGTATAATAAGGAAAAGACATCTACGTACTCTCCCCTTAATATCTTTTCCCTGGTGGCCGCCGTGAAGTGGTCACCTAAAGGCATCGCTAGTTCCCCAGATGGCAACTCTTTTGCTGGCACCATCTAATAGGTTCTATTACCTGGATCAGGAGAAATACACCCCATCCACACCCCACCTTTCTGACACTGTCCAGTACATGATGGAGGTGGCACACCCACAGAGACAGTCGGAGATCCCACAATGGCGCTGGAGTAGATGACACAACTGACGTCTGTAATCCCATACTGCTCTGATGGTCGTCTAATGTGGAAGCTGGGGGTACCCCACCAGCCGAAGCTTGGGTATGTGCAGCCCCAACTGACTCAGATGGAATAGGTGTGCTAGCAGCCCTAGACAAGGATGCCACTACTGGTGTAGACACAGGCAATCCGGCAGAAGCCTGCAAGCCTACTGGGCCCCATGGCCAAGTGATCTCGGGTGTTTGTGTAGAAACCGGCCTACCTGGAGCCTGTGACGGACCCCTGAAAAGCATAACTTGCTGTTCATCACCCTCTTACTCAGCTGGGCCGTTGTGCATCTTGACCAGTCATGCGGCTTCATCCTCAAGAACAACAGCTTGGCTCACAGCCCCTACACACCGACTTTCAATAATGGAGAGACGTTTCAACACTTGGTTTTGAAAAGTCACCGTAGATGACATAGCAGGTTGCAACATGGGTGAAGGACCCTCTAAGCATTGCTCGATGGCAGATAGCCTGTCCAAAATGGCCCTACTAACCGAGAATCCCAAAAGGCATCCATGAGAGCAGGTGAAACAGTACCAGCGGGTGCCACAGATACAGACGCCAGGGATGACTGTACCGGGCCCACAGGCGCAGAAGGCACCTGGAG
>NW_015192570.1:0-2290 GCF_001447785.1 Gekko japonicus | reverse complement strand
CAACTTGGCTATTAGATATATAGATAGTACTGGCCTTGATAGACTAGTGGTCTGATCTAGTATAAGGCACTTTCATGGGTTCACAGGACTTCATCATGGGGCAGTGGGTAGCATCAGGATAGGGGTACGCTCTGCTAGCCATTACATTGGGGGGGGGGAGGTGGTAGAGATCACACACCACGTTTAGTGTAACATCTAATTTGGCTCTCAGATACAGCAACCAGAAAGGGCTCTGTGGATCACAGGGAAGTACAGAACAAACAGAATTTGTAAACCAACAGAAGGGTGTTTGCTTGGTTTTTGAATGGGGTGGGCTTAGGGGTATGGATATGGACACATGCAGCGCTACCCAGGGGCTAAGCTTAGGTTTTGATTGGCATTAAATCTTGAATTTCAATTTGAGCTACTAATTATGTATTACCCACCTTCTTCTCCCTCCTCTTTACCCTCGGTATGGCAGAATTCCCTTGTAAATATATTTATTCCAACTGCAAAAGGTTACGCTACAAAATCAAACTAAATTCAATAGAGACGACTTAAAATAAATTTACAAGAACATTTTGATAGCTGCGCCTGCAGTGATATAATAAATTATAAAGAGCAGTGTGCTGGGACCTGAAGTCTAACTGGAAAAGCAAAAGGAAATTAAAATAAAAAGCTCCCCAGAGCAGGTCCGGTATGAAGCTAATGGAAATGAAGCTTACTGAACTAACAGTCGGCGTTCTGATAGGAAGCTTTCGTTTTAATTTGGAAGAGCTGGGAAAGGTGGTTCCCCTTTGTCCAAGAAAGCTTGTAGACTTCCTGCCCTACTAGGTTTGCACCCTGAGGTGAAAACAACTTGAATTTCTTACCAGTGCTGCCTTTCTCCGGAGCTCAAAGAAATGCCATATTGGCCACGTTCTTAACAGTACTCTACTGCCCTGACCTGGATAGCCCAGGCTAGCCCGGTCTCATTAGATCTTGGAAGCTAAGTAGGGTTGGCCCCAGTGTTCCCTCTAAGCTGAGTTAGTGTGAGCTAGCTCACAGTTTTTTAGCCTCCAGCTCACACATTTTTGTCTTAGCTCAGGAAGGACGGCTCCAGAGCAAACTGATTTATGCAGTAGCCACATCGCTGGCTCACAACTGTAATGCCAGTAGCTCACAAAGTAGAATTTTTGCTCACAAGACTCCACAATTTAGAGGGAACATTGGTTGGCCCTGGCGAGTATTTGGATGGAAGACCTCTTGGGAATAGCAGGGTCATGACGTGGAGGCAGGCAATGGCCAACCATCTCTGAATATCTCTTGCCTTGAAAACCATAAGTCACCTGTGACTTGATGGCACTTTCCACCACCACTCTGTACTAGCCCAGGTTACTCTCACCCCTGTTTGTACCACATCTGAAAGTGGCCCCAATTTTCATTTAAATAGAAAGGTTTAACAACATAAGACGAGCCCTGCTGGGTCAGACCAGTAATCTAGTCTAGCATCCTAACGCACACAGTGGCCAGCCAGTTCCTCTGGAGGGCAACAGGGCATAGAGACCGAAACCTTTCACTGATGCTGCCTCCTGGCTCTGGGATTCAGAGGTTTAGTGCCTCTGAATGTGGAGGTTCCCTTCTGTCACCATAGCTAGTTGCCACTGATAGACGTATCCTCCATGAATCTATCTAATGCCCCTTTTAAAGCTATCCCTGTGGCCATCACTACATCCTCTGGCAACGAATTCTGTGTAAAGAAGTATTTCCTTTTGTCTAGCCCTTATGACTGTAGGGGTAAGATTTTGATGGCAAAAAAAAAAGCTAAAGGAGATGCAGTGCGGTTTCCACAATAATTTCCTATTTTGCCTTTAGTGCTCTGGAAAGGCTTGTGAAGGGAGGGAGAGTGCCTCACCTGAACAACCAATAATTGTGGTCAGAAAAATCTTTAAACCTTTGTGTTTTTCTTTGTAACAGGATACGACTACGTCCGTCAGGATAGGCCTTATGATGGAAGAAATGATCTTTAACCTTGCAGATACGTACCTGTTCTTTAATGACCTGGAGGTAGGTAATAAGGTACTTAATTATATATCTTTCCTTTTGTTCACTGGTGTTCATTTGGGAAGCTTGTTTCCCCATTTTTGTGGTGGTGGTCGTTAGTGAGTAAAACAACAGTGTAATCCTTAAACAGATTTATAATGTTCTAAGCCCACTGACCTCAGTGGACTTAGAAGAGTACAAATTCTGAGTAGGGCTGCCCTGTAAATGTGTGAGATGGTCTTCAAAACATATCCAAAGCCGTCACAGCGGGAAAGTGACATTAAGTCGC
>NW_015192569.1:0-1921 GCF_001447785.1 Gekko japonicus | reverse complement strand
GTAAGAAAATTTGACTTGGCAACCCTAGGTGATATATAAATTTAATAAATTATAATAATTTCCCCAGAGAGCATCTTCCTGTGTGCACCTGCTGGGGGGAGGGCATAACTTGCCCCCCAAAACCAAATCCTCATCAAATTTGGAGGCCAGGTGGAGGAGAGTCAGCCTGAGACTTGCTGCAAGTTTGGCATCTCTAGCTCACAGGGGGCATTCTACTGCATCACGAGCCTCTCAAAATGAATTGATTCAGTAAATGGAAAGGTTCATGAAAATTCGTGGTTCGTGCAGCCCCACAAACCAAAATGAGCCTTGATTTTCCTGATTTAGGCCCATCCCTATTCCCTAGTACAAACTGACAGTGACTAAAGGGGATGGTCATCTAATTTAGCTGGGGAATTATGGGTAAAAGGAACTCATTGGTAATGCCATTTTGTTTCTTTTTATAATTGTTAATATTTTGGTCAATGATTTTGTTTCTTCACTTTTTGCTGTTTTGCAGATTTATTTATGTTGTATATGTGCCTGTTTTATGCACAATTTATTTTGTGTTTAAAAGTACTTGTGGCTCAAATAATGTTGAAAATATGTTTTTTATGGAGAAATTGTGTGAAAATAAAGAATCTCAAGTTTGAGTTACAAAAGGGAAGTGAGATCAAAACAGGGACAGGGTGTTTCAAAAAGCAGGAGTGAGAAATTTGAAACCATCCCTATCATCTGCTTCTATTGCAACCCAAGAAAAATTTGGGAGCCTGCATTTATGATTGCCAAGGGGATCTGTTGACCTTGGCATCTCAGTGATGAATTCACCACCACCCAACTGCAATGTTTAAAACAGCTTGCTGCATGGACTGAACCAAACCAAAGCAGGACTTCTGAAGATAACCAGGGTGTATGGGTAGGTTCATATAGGCCTATAACATAAGAAGAGCCATGCTGGATTAGACCAATAGTCCATCTAGTTCAGCATCCTGCCTCACACAGTGGACTACCAGTTTCTCTGGACAGCCAGCAAACTGTGGTTCACATTAACCATGTATGGCCTTTGACTGAAGCTTTGGGAGGCTGGGGACACTACATTAGGAATCACACTAGACCCAGCTAATTGAAAATCAGTAGGGCAGGACTGAGGAATGATGCTTATCATACAATTAATTAATTTATTAATTATTTTTTAATTATTTGTGTTTATAGCCTGCCCATCCTGCAAGCGGGCTCAGGGTGGGTAACATCATATAATGATACAATAAATACAGTTAAAATTTAAGACAATTTAAAACAGTTTAAACATTAAAAAACAGTCGCAATTCAGACCAGTCAGCTGGTTGTGGGAGGTTCCCTGGCATATTATTTGGGTTAGTAGGTGGGTGGGTGACAACAACCTCAGGGAGGCCATACTCGGACGCCCGCTGCCTCAGCCAAAAGCAGAACAGCTCCATCTTCCAGGCCCTGCGGAATTGAAGAAGATCCCGCAGGGCCCTAATCTCAACAGGGAGCATGTTCCACCAGGCAGGGGCCAGGGCAGAAAAAACCCTGGCCCTGGTCGAGGCAAGACGGACATCCCTCAGGCCAGGGACAACTGAGAGATATTGGTCCATACAGCATAATACTCTTTGGGGCATATTTGGGAAGAGGCGGCCCCTCAGATATGTGGGTCCCAGGCCATGCAAGGCTTTAAAGGTTATTACCGACACCTTGAAGTGGATCTGGAAGTCAACTGGCAACCAGTGCAGTTGGCAGAGCACTTGCCAGATGTGAGCCTGCACAGACATTGACATTAGCAGGCATGCAGCTGCATTTTGCACCAGCTGTAATTTCCGAGTCAGCTTCAAGAGTTGTGGTAATCAAACCTGGAAGTGACCATTGCATGGATCACTGTAGCTAACTAAGTCCTTTGGGGAGAGATATGGTCTCAGCAGCCTTA
>NW_015192568.1:0-1918 GCF_001447785.1 Gekko japonicus | reverse complement strand
TCGCAACTTCGGGAGGCTCCCGAAGGCGATTCGCCCATGCACTGTGAAGGGGGGGATCCGCACAAGTCGAGACCCTGACGAGCCCCAGGAAGGGGCTCCGACCCGGGGGGCACAGGGGATGTGCCTCTTTCTCGGCCCGAAGGTCGGAAATTGAGGCTCGCCCCATGCCCCAACGGCCCTGTTGCTGCTGTGCCCCCGAGAGGGGACTAGCAACGCCGCCTAACGTCACAGAGTGGTGAAGTGAAAGAGCGATTAAAGAGGAAAGTGAACGGCAGAAAACGTGAGTTGACCATCAAAAAAGCGAGAGGGAGGAGGGGGAGAGCCCCCCCTCCCATGAACTGAGACTGTATTAACAGCTAGAAAAGGGGGGAGTGAAAAATTGGAAGAGTGGTGTTACCTTTTGGTGAATTGTTTAAAGAGAGACAGGAAGAACTATCTTTGAACTGCGGGGCAAAAAAAGTTTCGGGAGAAGTTGACGAAGAAGCTGTCAATCAACAGGACAGCAAGATACTGCGCCCTCTGCTGGAGCAAATGCAAAAAATAAATCAAACGTTGTCAAGCATGGAAAGTGTGCTCAGCAACCAGCAGAAGCAATTGAATGATACACCTAAGAAGATGGAGAAAATTGCGCAGAAGTGTTTGGTCTCGACGGAAGATACCCAAAAAGTAAAGAAAAAGGTCAATAAAATGGGAAAACATCAAGAAATGCAAGATAAAAAGATATTGATGCTCCAGATGAAAAAATCAAACTTGACTCTCCGATTTCAGGGAATAAAAGAAATTGAAAAAGAAGAGAAAAAATCAAACTTAGCGGAGGCTTTGGCGCCACTGACCGGCTTGGAAGCGGATAAATTCAGCGAGGAGACGGATCTGATCTACAGAGCCTACTGCAACTTTACAAAGTTGAATAACTTGCCAGCATAAGTGGTGGCCAAGTTTACCAAGCAGAGGATCAGAGATCAAATCTTGAGAGCGTCTTCATCAAGGCCTTTGAAGATCAGAGAACAGACAGTTAGAATTTTGAAAGATGTGCCATTTGAAATCCGGATGAAGTGGAAGGCATATAAAGGACTGACCTTATTCTTGCAAAACCATCAAATTAGCTATAGATGGTTGATTCCAGAAGGACTTATCTTCAAGTTTAAAGATAAAAGAGAGAAGATTGACTCCATCTTCAAAGCTCAAGACTTTATGAAGAGACACGTCAGTTCAGAGGAAGCAGCACTTGCTAAGTGGGAGACGGTTGGAAGCGAAGAAGACAGTGACTCGGAGAGGGGGGCCAAAAAGCCGGAAGAAGAAAAAGAAGAAGGTTTATCCTACAACTTGAGAGACGTGAAAGGAAGGATGCCCAGAAAATGAGGACTGGTTCGTGAAGTGCAAGAAAAGACTTTATTAACAATAAACCAAAGGGACACTATTAATGTATTAACACTTTTATTCTCTACAGGATACGATGAAAGACGATTGTTCAGCTCACGGGAGAAGCCAAAGAAGATTGGATTATTACTAACAAAAGATTAATGTACTAATATTAACACCACTCGCTCTTAATCCCGCAATATACCCACCCTCTTTCTTAAATTAAAAGCAATAAAATTCTCTCCTGTTTAGGAGAGTTTTACAACAAAAAAACATTAGCTACCTTCCAGTCCTCAGGAATGGAGGCAGATTTTAATGAAGGATTACATATTTTTGTCAGAAGATCCACAAGTTCACATTTGAGTTCTTCCAGAACTCTCGGGTGTATGCCATCCAGACCTGGTGATTTATCAGTTTTTAAGTTGTCTATCAGCAATGATAATCAAAAGTCCAAATTGAAGGAATGGGTATTTCATAAGGACGGCGTCTTGAGCCTTCATGCAGCAGCAAGTTGCCGAACAGCCCCCCTGTAAGATCTTTAAAAGAGCTCACTGTAGGA
>NW_015192567.1:0-2002 GCF_001447785.1 Gekko japonicus | reverse complement strand
GAATCGGACTGAAATCATTCTGTCATTTTGCCAAGGAGATTGTATACCAGTACTGACTTTTGCACTCTCTTGTTGACTATAAAGGCCACACCATTTTTTTCTATGAGATTCCTGGCCACAGTAGTAGATCTAATGGTCTTCTGAGTTAAATTCGCCCATTCCTGTCCACTTTAGTTCACTGATTCCTAAGATATCGATGTTCAGTCTTGCCATCTCATTTTTGACCACGTCAAGCTTACCTTGATTCATAGATCTTACATTCCAGGTTCCTATGACGTACTGTTCTTTGCAGCATCGGACTTTCCTTTCACCATCAGACACATCCACAACTGAGCGTCCTTTTGGCTTTGGCCCAGCCGCTTCACTTTTTCTGGGGTTGCTTGTACTTGCCCTCTGCTCTTCCCCAGTAGCATATTGGACACCTTCCAACCTGAGGGGCCCATCTTCCGGCGTCATATCTTTTAGCCTTTTGATACTGTCCATGGGGTTTTCTTGGCAAAGATACTGGAGTGGGTTGCCATTTCCTTCTCCAGTGGATCACACTTGGTCTGAGTTCTCTGCTGTGACCTGTCCGTCCTGGGTGGCCCTCCACAGCATAGCCCACAGCCTCATCGAACCACACAAGCCCCCTCGCCACAACAAGGCAGTGATCCATGATCTATATAATGGGGAAATGCAGTTTCACATCAGTGCTATGAGGTTAACAATCAAAAGATTGCCAAGTTGCATGCATTAATTACAAAGAGCAGACATCAGCCCACTGATGGGTTGCATTGTCTTGAAGATGGGTCTTCAGTATCCATTTGAGACAAGCAACTCATTGCAAGCTAAGGAAAATAGCCTTCCAGTGAAGAACAGAACAGAAAAACTGCTGAGCATTTTAACAAGTTGCTAATGTATTTTTTTCCTCTGCATTGTGCAGGCACATTCATATTTATCATTCACAATAAGTCAAACCAACTGACAGAATCAACGTCCCCCAGGGTTTAGGGGGATATAAGCCATTGTTGCTTCAGGCCTGACATTTATGAATCAGCAGGGCACCCATTAGCAACTTGCAAACATTCTATTTCCCTGACATTATACTTTAGAGGCCTGCCCTTTATACATCAATAGATTCCACATAGCATTCATACTGTCCATGTATTTTCTCCATTAAGCCATATTAAAATTGTATGGTCACTTCCAACTAAGAGGGTAAACGGATTCTAACCTGAGGTGCTTGCATTCAATACAGCTAACATCCCCCTTAACACAGCAATGAAAGCATCACAATGCTAGAAGTGTCTGAGGTAAAATCAGGGAGTTGGAATGCTTGGTGTTGGGGGGGAAATAGACATTGTGGGTATTTCAGAACCTTGGGATGAGGAAAATCAGTGGAATACAGTGATTCCTGGTTATAAATTATATCAAAAGGATAGGGGGGGAGGGTTGGAGGTGGGGTGGCTCTGTATGTCAGAGAGGGTATACAGTCCAGTAAGAATGAGAGGGTAAGAGAATTAGATTCACTTCTGGAAATGCTATGGGTTGAAATAGTGGGCCCAAAAGGAAACTTAACACTGGGAGTTTGTTATTGCCCATCAGATCAAAAGACAGAGGAGGTTTATAAAATTATGACTGAATTAAAGATAGTGGCTAGATGAAATAGCTGTCATAATAGGTGATTTTAACTACCCACACATTGATTGGGTCAATATGTGTTCAAGTCAGGAAAAACAGATTGTCTCAATAAATGTGCTATGGAACAAATGGTCACAGAACCTACCAGGGGAGAGGCGATCCTGTATTTGGTCCTAAGTAATGCCCAAGACCTGGTGAGAGATTTAAAAGTGATTGCACAACTTGGGAACAGTGACCATAATGTTCTTGAGTTTAACGTTTGTATAAATAGTGAGTTGCCCAAAAAGACTGACACAAACACTTTTAACTTTAAAAGGGGTAAATTCTCTGATATGAAGGGACATGTGAAGAACAAACTGAATGGAAAAGTAGAAAGGGTCAA
>NW_015192566.1:0-2134 GCF_001447785.1 Gekko japonicus | reverse complement strand
GATCCAATTTATCTTTCTGCTCTGTTTTAAAGGACAGCCTGTACTCCAGTTCCTCCTTATTTAAACTCTACTGTGATAAACTGGAAGTGTACACTGGTGAATGTAGACGTCAGGGCCTTCTTTATTTCAGCACTAACCCGACATCAGAACTTGTTTTCAATACCAAGTGTCAAGCCTAAAATTACAGAATGGAATGGTACAGACTGATGTACTCCCTGACTGAGTACAGCATGCTCCTATTTACCAAGACACCACAGGCAGCACACTAATCAGAGGCTACAGAAAACACCAGGAGATGAAGTTCCCAGGCAGGCCTGAGTCCTGGTACCATCAAAGCTTTTACGTGTATTGAATTTGAAATAAATAAACATGTTACCTAACTTGTGCCACTTACCTGACTTCATACTAGATGCATTCCCTTACAGTAAAGGAGTGGGTCTTCCCCCTGCAGTATTTCAACCACTAAATCAAATGAGGGGGGAAAGGAAACATGACACGTGCAAAGTTTCACTGAGGGACTGAGGGACAGTGAAAGAGCACATAAGGTTGCAGGTTCAATTCCTGGCATCTCTAGTTAAAAGAATCTCACGAAGGAATTGTTGGAAAAGGATTTGCTCTCCCTGGGACCCTGAAGAGCCACAGTCAGGCTAGACTAGGTTGAACAGTTGTCTGAGTTGGGAAAGGGTAGCTTACAAGAAAAGGAAAAGGAAAAAGTTTATAAGTAAAGTGCTATTGGTCTATGACAGTGGTGGCGAACCTATGGCACGGGTGCCAGAGGTGGCACTCAGAGCCCTCTCTGTGGGCACGCATGCCATCGCCCCAGCCAGGCCCACACCATCATTAAAGTGTCGAATGAGCGGCCAAATAATTTTAAGTAAATGAAAGCATTTGGGATTGCTTTCCTTACTTTCTTTGGATCATCTTAAGTTAATGTATGAGTTGTTTTTTCTAAAGTAAAACCTCAGTATTCAGGTTAAATTGCTGTGTTGGCACTTTGCGATAAATAAGTGGGTTTGGGGCGCAGTTTGGGCACTCGGTCTCTAAAACGTTCGCCATCACTGGTCTATGAGATCTTATAGGATTATAGTTTTTATTATTATAGATCCCAGATACCATCCTTGTACTGTAAAAAATAATCCATACCTCAGTTTTCTTACATTTCCCCACTAAATTGGACTCAGTACTCATTTTTCAAAAACTGTAACTTATTTCCACATTAGGGAAATACAGAGCTACTCATATGGTACCTATATGTTTGTTCAGTGGGGCAACTAATTGTAAGGCTTGTTCAGGGCACAGTGGTGTAGTGATGCAGTGTCAGACTAGGATCTGGGAGTGCCAGTTTGCTGTCCTCACTCCACCATGGAAGTTTGCTGGGGGACCTTGGCCCAGTCATACCCTCTCACCCTAACCTACCTCACAGAGGAGGAGGAGATTGGATTTATACCCCGCCCTTCACTACCCGAAGGAGTCTTGAAGCAGCTCACAAACTCCTTTCCCTTCCCCTCCCCACAACAGACACCCTGTGAGGTAGGTGGGGCTGAGGGAGCTCTTTCAAGAACTGTTCATGAGAGAATAGCTCTGAGAGAACTTGTGACTGACCCAAGGTCACACCAGCAGCTGCATGTGGAGGAGGAGCGGGGAATCAAACCCGATTCTCCCAGATTAGAGTCTGTGCTCCTAACCACTACACCAAACTGGCTCTGTTGCTGTGAGGATCAAAGGGAGGAGAAGAGAATGTCAGCTGCTTTGAAGTGCATGCTCAGGAAGCAAAATTAAAGCAGTTTATGTGAACAATAATAATGACTTGTATGAATTTCACGAACTCCTTGCTCCCAAATCTACACTATGTTTTATGTATTATAATACTCGAGACTACCTTTCTTCCAACATGAAACCAAACCTGTATAAAAGAAAAGCAACACCAGCAAACAATATGAAAACAATCACATTTGGATACAGCAATGCAGTATCTTTCTTTATTTCTTCCTACCCAGTATCTTTATTTATTTATTTTTTTGCACCATGGGTAAAGAGTTGCCTAATAAGAATAAATTTTGATTGGGAAAAGAACACAGAAGTCAAAGCCACATGTTTTATTAATGTTTCGGAGTTGGGAGTAAGCAGTGAAGTG
>NW_015192565.1:0-2462 GCF_001447785.1 Gekko japonicus | reverse complement strand
TGCACTCAGCTTAGAGGGAACACTGACTTTCACCAATTTGCAGGTGTGCTCGACACATGTGGCTATTTATTTATTTCATTTACACCCTGCCAGTGTGTGACCGGCTTCAAGATCACACAGCAAGCCGCCACGGCAGAGCAGGAATTTCAGTCTGGCTCTCCCAGATCCTAATACGACACTCCAGCCACGACACTGGCGATGCCCTTACCTTGATCGTGTGCATAACTCCTTCGTGCCTTTTCTTGAGATCGTCACAGCGCTGATTGTACCCTTCCTGGAGTAGACACGAAGCATTTCTGACAGACTCTAAGCCAGCTGCTCTTGAAGCCTCGAGCTGGAAAAGAAAACACCAACAAACATTGCTCCAGACAACACTTCAGTTCACCCCTCCGCCATGAAAAGAGCTTCCAGTGAGTGGCCATGTCTGTCTGCAGCAAAATAATTTATATGCTTGCACTCTGTAACGTACTACTTTGGTACTTGGGGGGCAACAGTGGGAGGGCTTCTGGAGCTCTGGCCCTCCAAGCCGAAGAGCCGGTGCTGTCCGAAGACGTTTCCGTGGTCATGTGGCCGGCATGAATCATAGAATCATAGAATGTTAGAGTTGGAAGGGACCTTGCAGGTCATCTAGTCCAACCCCCCTGCACTCTGCAGGAGCACAGCCGAAAGATAGCCCTACGACATACCCGAAAGATGGTCGTCCAGCCTCCGCTTGGAAACGTCCAGCGAAGGAGCATCCACCACCTCCCAAGGCAGTCTGTTCCACTGCTCAACCACTCTTACCGTTAGGAAGATTCTCCTGATATTTAGCCGGTAACGACTCCCTTGTCATTCGCACCCATTAGACCTAGTCTTGCAATCTGGAGCAAGAGAGAATAGATCCGCTCCATCTTCTACCTGACAGCCCTTCAAATATTTGAAGACTGCAATCATGTCCCCCCCTAAGCCTTCTCTTTCCCAGGCTAAACAGACCCAGCTCTTTCAGCCTTTCCTCGTAAGACTTGGACTCCAACCCTCTCACCATCCTGGTTGCCCTCTTATGGACACGCTCGAGCTTGTCAACATCCTTCCTCAAATGTGGTGCCCAAAACTGGACACAGGACTCCAGGTGAGACCGGACCATAGCAGGACAGAGCGGAATGACCACCTCCCGTGATCCGGACACAACGTCAAGGACAAGAGATCACAGGACAAGCTGAACTTCGTAGGAAAACAACCATGATACGATAACGAAGTTGCGTTTAGGGGAAAATATATCTTCTTTCATTATTCAGTGAAGTTGTTTCCTTTGAAATAAATTGGTCTCAAGTCTTTCTGACGGTACAGCACTCAATAGACCGTCTCACTCGAGGTTTCATCAGATGAGACCTTACACCTTTCATGTTTCATCTGCAACTTTCCCCCCGCTCTTTCTTGAGGGAATGTCAAACGAAACAAAAAAGTCATCACCCACTGGTGGGAGACTAAAACATGAGGGGACGGATGAATCTCCCTGGGGAGAAAGTTGCGGAGATTCAGTGCCACAACAAAGAAGACCTTTCCCCGGGTTGTCGCCTGCCTAATCTCGGAAGGTAGGGTCACCTGGTTTCTCAAGATGACCGTTAACAGTCAGGCATGGTTCCTCATCGGGCGCTCATCGAGAGCCAGTTTGGTGCCGTGGTTAAGTGTGCAGACTCTAATCTGGGAGAGCCGGGTTTGATTCCCCACTCCTCCACTTGCACCTGGCTGGATGACCTTGGGCAAGCCGTAGCTCTGGTAAGAACATAAGAGATGCCCAATGTTGGATCAGGTCAAAGGCCCATCCAGTCCAACACTCTGTGTCACACAGTGGCCAGAAATACCAGTGCCATCAGGAGGTCCAGCAGTGGGGCCAGGACATTAGAAGCCCTCCCACTGTTGGTAAGAGCTGTCCTTGAAAAAGAGCAGTTTCCGTCAGAGCTCTCTCAGCCCCACCTGCCTCACAGCCTGGGTGTCTGTGGTGGGGAGGGGAAGGGAAAAGGAGTTTGCAGGCCGCTCTGAGACACCTCTGGGTACTGAAGGGCGGGGTATAAATCCAATCTCCTCCTCCTCCTCAACTGCCAGGCCTGCAGGGCCTTCTTCAGACTGGCTGCTTACTCACCCTGTGCTAATTTCCCAACCCGAGAATACCATGTTGTGTACCAAATCAGTAGCCTCCCATGGGGCAAAACAGCAGCCCCCTGAAGTCATTTCAGGCTGGGAAGATGGTGCAGGGGAAGAAGCTGGAGCCCCCTTAAAAACTGGGCTCCACGCACCTGGGAACTGAGCTCCCTGCACGGAACGCACAACGCCTATCACAAGACCCTGAGGCTCCATCTGCTACACAAGCGCAGCAGTGCTGATCCAATTTACAGAATCGGTGTGAGATGATGTTTGAAGTGCTTTAAGAACTACAGCTCAAGATTAATATGAACTATCATTGGACCAGGGGTCCCCAACGTGCT
>NW_015192564.1:0-2286 GCF_001447785.1 Gekko japonicus | reverse complement strand
TCAGTGGTTTCAACTTTGTCATATGAACACCTGCATGTTCTGCTGCGTATGCTACTTTATTATATCTACCTTCCAAAACCGCCAAGGGAAGGGGATGCATTCTTGCCAGAGTAAAAGCTCTTCTGTCAAATGATAAAAGTACCTCAGCAGTTGCACATGGAGGGCAATTCCCAAGTAAAGCATTGAACATACTCTACGTGCCCTGATAGACGTACTAGTAACATCCAGGGCTATTTTTGGGCAGGAACACACGTACAAGCATGGACGGCTTCAAAAGGGAATTAGATAAGCATATGGAGCAGAGGTCCATCAGTGGCTATTAGCCACAAGGAATTGATAGGGGCTCTGGGGCAAGTGATGTTCTGTCCTCTTGGTGCTTGGGGGGGTCAACAGTGGGAGGGCTTCTAATGTCCTGGCCCCGCTGCTGGACCTCCTGATGGCACCTGGTATTTCTGGCCACTATGTGACACAGAGTGTTGGACTGGATGAGCCTTTGGCCTGATCCAACATTGGCGTCTCTTATTTTCTTATTATTTTCTATTTTATTGAGTTGTATTTTATGTATGTATTTATGCTGGTTTTATACTTTACTTTACCTTACTTTACAATTCGATTTATATACCGCCCCTGACCCCGAAGGGTCTCTGAGCGGTTTACAATTATGCGCTAATTAATTCCTTAACCTAGGGCCACAATTCGTATAGGGGGGGGGCAGCCTACCAGCACCCGAGCGGCGTGATCTTTTTTCCATTGTTGTTCCGGACGGCGGGCTTCAGGTGTTGCATTCTGGCGCTTTCGGGTGGGCTGACGACATCCTCTGGCAGGCTTTTCCGATGCGCGGTCGCTTCCGCTGCAGCTCTGGCTATGTCCTTTAGGCTCTGCCGCGCTGCTTTTGTCACGCTGTCACGCCGCCTCAGCTCTGCCTCCGTCCAGCCTCCGTCGTCACCGCCGCTGCATCCTCGGGTCGCCAGCTGCTCTACCGCCATTATTGCTGCTGCCACCGACACTCCTGGCACATACCACCAGGAGGAAGGTGCCCTCTGCCACATAAGGGCTGGTACCCATTTGTCTATTTGCGAGTTACGCTTTCGAGCCACTGGGTGGGCGGGAGCTGGGACTAAGGGCCGGGAGCTCACCCCGGCCGCGGTGGGACTCGAACAGCTATAGTGGCTGTTCGCTTGTTGTTAATGCAAGCGTCGTATTGCCTGCGCCACCGCAGACAATAGTTGTAAGCCACCCTGAGCCGCTTCGGCAGGAGGGCGGTAGTTCAGCAGTTCGAGACCCGAGTGTGCCGCATGACGGAGTGAGCTCCTGTCTCTAGTTCCAGCTCCTGCCAACCTAGCAGTTCGAAAGCAAGAAATTGCAAGTAGATAAATAGGTACCACCTCAGTGGGAAGGTAACAGCATTCCGTGCGCCTTGGTGTTTAGTCATGCCGGCCACATGACCACGGAAACGTCTTCGGACAGCGCTGGCTCTTTTTATGCTGTATATTGTTTATTATGTCTGATGGAACACCCCCTCCAGTGCAGAGCCTGCAATGCAGGAAGGGTGGGGTAAAAACCCAATAAAATAAATAAGAGAAAAATAAATCTTGACATTTAGGATGTACGGGATAGAGAATGAGCCTTGTAAACAACGAAGTTGATTCTCCTGGGTGCAACAAGAGACAGAGAGAGGGGAGGGAGGGAGGCAGATTTCAGGGCACAAAATAACAACGCAACGCAGGGCTTAAAGTCTTTGCTGAAGAGACGTAGGATCCATCTTAGCGGAAGTGAATCACTCAGACCCAACCCAAACTACCGAAACAGACGTGAGTCATCAGATCCAACCCAAATTACTGGAGTGGTTGTACTTTTGGTCTGATTCAGTAAAGGAAAAGGTAGGTAAAGGTTTCCCTTGCTCGAAAGCCAGTTTAATCCATCTCTAGGGATGCGGTGCTCATCTCCGTTTCCAAGCCGAATAGCCAGCGCTGTCCAAAGACGTCTCCGTGGTCATGTGGCCGGCATGACTAAATGGTGATGCATACGGAACGCTGTTACCTTCCCACCAAAGTGGTACCTATTTATCTACTTGCAATTTCTTGCTTTCGAACTGCTAGGCTGGCAGGAGCTGGGGCCAGAGACGGGAGCTCACTCCATCCTGCAGCACTCGGGTCTCGAACTGCTGAACTACCAACCTTTCGGTTTGCAGTTTAGCATCTTAACCACTTGATCCACCGCAGCCCCACATTGATTCCATAAGGCAGATCACAACTTTTTCCTTAAAAACCAGCCAAGGGACACCGT
>NW_015192563.1:0-2043 GCF_001447785.1 Gekko japonicus | reverse complement strand
CTTAACCACTACACCAAACTGGCTGCAGTTTGGTGGTGCAAGGAAGGAAGCCAGGATTAGGCCAGGTTGTGTGTCCATATATCACAGAGAACCACCGTTAAGACTGTGATTACTACACTGATTTCAGAACCTGGTTTGACAGTCCCAAAGCAAGCCACAGTCAGTGGAGGGACATGCATTCGGAGAACCAGACTTCAGTTCAAGATCAGCTTGGAGAATCTGCAAATAAAAGGGAAAACACTGTGCGACAAGCACCGAACAATGCACGCAAATTAAGAGACGGGGGCGAAGAAAGTAATACCCTCCTCGAAGGATGAGCAAAATGACTGAGACTCAATCAGCCGTCTGCATAACCCAAACGCCCTAGGCAAAATATGGCGGCTTTGTAAGTTATCTCCTGGGAAAAGTCAGTAAGGAGGAGAGCAAGAAGGTTGTTCAGATCTTCCCAGTAGAGTCAAGAGAACTGGAGCGATATACTGACGTCGGATGTCATTGTCGAATGGGCGATGTAGCAAAACATGTTCAAGAGACTCTGCTTGAGGAAGCCAGACACGATGGTATCTGCCCTCCAAAGGGCTGAAGGTAAAGCATTAAAGCAGGGTCAAAATTCTCCACTATTCGGACAACCAGGCCAGTCGTAGTCTGCTAAATTAAATCAGTCTCACGCAAGGTTTGAACTTGAGCTCAAGTGTTTTAAGCGCTTCATGTTTTCCAGCTCAACATTGCACAACAACAACAACAAAAATTTTTTACAACATCAGGGTAGATCAATAAATAACGCTCTCCCCGCGTACAAGCAAACACAAGTTTTTACAACCTGGGGTGTGTAATAAGGGCACTCGGTGTGTATACAAATTAAGTGCAGTTCCATACAAACGCCCACTGGCCTCGGCCGCGTATCGGTGTCTGGGGGGGGGGATTGTCCGCAGCTCGCCGGATGAGGTATCGAACCCACAGGAAGAGAAGTCAGGCGTGCAGGTTTACTGTACAGTGCAGGCTGGAACAGAGAAGAGAGGTTTTTAAAGTCGTTTTGGACTTGCATCAAAAACCAAATGGACTTTCAAGAGACTTGCCTTGCAAGCCCCCAAATCGGACATTCTAAAACAGGGGTCCCAAACGTGGTGCCCACGGGCACCTGCAAGGTGTTTTTAGAAAGTGGGCCAGGCCAGTGGGGCTTTTGCCCAGCAGAATTTCTTCTTTTTTCCCCAAAGACAATTTATTAGGATATAGTAAAAAAAAGTTCAAACATACTTCAAAACTTATACAGTTATATATCCGTCTTTTTGTAGCAGGAACTCCTTTGCATATTAGGTGACACACCCCTAATGTAGCCAATCCTCCAAGAGCTTACTGTGGCCCCTGTAAGAAGAGCTCTGTAAGCTCTTGCAGGATTGGCTACATTAGGGGTGTGTGGTCTAATATGCAAAGGAGTTCCTGCTACAAAAAGACCCCTGCTTTTTCTCCCTGACCAATGGGGACCCAAAGTGGCTTACGATACTCTACCATTTTATCCTCACAACAATGCTGGGAAGTATCTTAGGATGAGACTGTGAGATTGACCAAAGATCACCCAGGAAGCTTTCAGGGCAGAGTGGGAATTCAAACTATGGTCTCCCAGATCGTAGCATAACTACTACACTTTGTTTCCAACATTGAGCATGTCATTCTGGCAGTTGTGATCATATACCACATCAATGTCCCTTTTGCCATATTGACTTCTTCCATTTCAAGTCCCAAAAGTAATATTTCTGGTTCTTTCTTAAACTTACATTTCACAATTTTTTCCATTTCTGCATGGATCTCAGCCCAAGACATTTTCGCCCAGCAGGACTTCTGACCGGCTGTGCAGATTTTTAAAAACTGCTGAGGCACCTGCAGCCTCCGTAGCATGCGCATACAGACACGTGAAGCTGACTTACGCTAAATCAGAATTTTGGTCCATCGAGGTCAGTATTGTCTACTCAGCCTGGCAGCGGCTCTCTCAGGCAGAGGTCTTCCACATCCCCTAACTGCTGGGTCTTTTTAAGTGGAGATGCCGGGGAT
>NW_015192562.1:0-2226 GCF_001447785.1 Gekko japonicus | reverse complement strand
TTTTTCTACAAAAAGAGCCCTGATTTTGGAACACGGTCACAGTCCCTGTGGCCGGCCCGGAGCCAACACGGGGCTCATGGGGCCCAGCCCACTAGCGTTTCTTTCGGGGGCCCTCCCTCCCAGGTTGGCCCCCCGATTGAATTAATGTAATTAACTTTGATTTAATTAGCTGTGCCTCCCCAAGGTCCCCTCCCCACAAAATCCCTAGCTATGGGGCTGCCTCGTGGGCCAGACAAACGTGGCCATCCTGAGGAAGAAGCGGCCCAGACTCATTGATGGCAGGGCAAAGCAGATAAGGTCTTTTAAATAGTGGGTTCCATGGATGAACAGGCTCAAGTCTAGTGAGCAGCTCAACTCCATTTGTGATTTCAGCAAGATCAAGACCAGACTCCAGAGCCTCAGCTCTGTTTTATAGCATGCAGTTGCCACACCCAAACACACCCCACTCCCAACGATAGGCTATTTACATTACATTACTACTTGATTGGTTACTTCCAGAATCCTGGTAGGCTATTGGTCTTGTGCTCCAAGCTCAGCCTGTCTCTGGTGTGACAGATCTGGAATGGTTCAGTCCCAATACATAACAGGTCTGTCCTTCTTTGCTTTCCCAGACAACACTTGAGCCACCACAGTAGCACTAGTCGATGGCATAAAATTGGGCTTAATTCCCTCTGGCTCTCAGGCGGATCAAGGGCTGGTCGTGGAGGAGGCCAAGGGGAGAGTCACAGGGTGCGGATGTCACCAGGTAGAAGGTTCCACCAGACTGGGGCCAGGGCCGAAAAGGCCTAGCTCTGTTCGAGGACAGACGGACTTCTTTTGGGCCGGGGACCACCAATAAATGTTGATCTTCCAAGTGCAAGGCTCTTCGGGGAACATACCAGGAAAGGTCGTCCCGCAGGTATGCTGGTCCCTGGCCATATAGGGCTTTAAAGGTAAGAACGAGCACCTTGAAGCGCATTCAGTATGCTATTGGCAACCATTGGAGTTGCCACAACACAGGCTGGATGCCACATGTTTTGTTAGTCCTTGAGGTGCTACTGGACTCTGGCTCTTTTCTACTGCTACAGACAGATTGACATGGCTACCCGTCTTGGTCTAGCCCTGACCTGGATAGCCCAGGCAAGCCCAATCTCATCAGATCTTGGAAGCTAAGCAGGGTTGACTCTGGCAAGCACTTGGATGGGAGTCCTCATCGGAGTACCAGCAGGCGGGAGGCGGGGCAGGCTTCATTCAGCCACCTCTCTGAATATCCTCCAGGCCCCCAGTAGGGGGTCAGTCACCAGAGGTCACCATGACTTCCAGGTGCACACACACACACACACACACAAAAACACACAACACGAACAATACAACCCCCCCAAATGAACAGATCTTCAGAGTAATTTTGCTTTGAAAATTAAATTAAAGACCCACACACATGCGCGCCTATAAAATAAGAGAGGTAAGAAATGAGCCAGTTTGGTGTAGTGGTTAAGTGTGCGGACTCTAATCTGGGAGAACCGGGTTTGATTATCCACTCCTCCACCTCCACCTGCACCTGCTGATGTGACCTTGGGTCAGTCACAAGCTCTGGCACAGCTGTTCTTGAAAAAGAGCCGTTTCTGTCAAGAGTTCTCTCAGCCCCACCCACCTCACAGGGTGTCTGTTGTGGGGAGGGGAAGGGAAAGGAGTTTGTAAGCCGCTCTGAGACTCCAACTGAAGGGTGGGGTATAAATCCAATCTCCTCCTCTTCTTCTTATTCCCCTCCAAGAGCAACTGAGTGTCAGTTAAAGGGGAAGGGGGTAAAACGGGCAGGAGAGCGAAGCTGGTTTTCTTGTGCTTCTGATAATTCATAGTAATCTGAAGGGGGCAGATTTGGGTCAGGGTGGGGGTTTCCCAGTGATTTGTGCCCTCCGCAGTTCCCTGTGGGCCCCCAGGCTGTCTGTATGGAGAGACACCTGTCTCGCTAGCCAGCCTATAACCTGCCCTGTTGATTTCTTCATCAGAACATCTTCTGATTCCCAAACCTGAGCTCATCTCCTGGCTGGAAGAGGAAGATCTACGTGAGCGCTGCACCAACACCGGAGAGAGATCAGCAGGTACCTTCTTCAGCGTTGGGGAGACTCTTGTCATTTGAAAATGGTGGGTGTTCTTCAGTGGCACTGACTCTACAGATCAAGATGGGTGGCCGTGTTAGTCTTTCTGTAGCAGAAAGCTACAGCTTTCTGGAGCTGCGGTGGCTCAAGT
>NW_015192561.1:0-1882 GCF_001447785.1 Gekko japonicus | reverse complement strand
TCAAATTGATTGACGGGTTGTATAGCACCATGGTGATTTTGTAGTTTTGGGGAGAAAAAGGGAACAGAGGGAACATGGTAGAGGTTTGTAAACTTTATCTAGCATTATTTCCCGTAACATTGAACACAGTTGATGGGCTACAGATTCAGGAGAAACAAAACAACTGGCCTCTTCACACAGCACATAATAATTGATGTGTGGAATCAATTGCTATAAGATGTGGTAATGGCCACTAACTAGGGTCTGGATTGGGAAATCCCTGAAGATTTTGGGGTGGAGACTGGGGAGGATGGGGTTTGCAGAGTGGAAGACTCAGTAGGGTATAATGCTATGGACTTCATCCTCCAAAGCAGCCATAAGAAGAACACTGCTGGATCAGACTAGTACTCCATCTACTCCAACATTTTGTTTTACACAGCAGCCAACCAGTTGCACTGGAGGGCCAACAAACATGGTACAGAGGCCAAGGCCCTCCTCTGATGCGGCCTCCTAACAGCGGATTTAAGAGATTTACTGCCTCTGAATTTGGTGGTTCCTTTTACACACCATGACTAGTAACCATTGATGGACATATACCCCTTAAGTGTGCTTAACCTCTTTTAAATGTCAATAATGAATTAGATAAGTTCATGGAAGATAGGTCCCTCAGTGGCTGTTAGCCACATGACAAGTCAAATGATGTCCTACGTTCAGAGGTAGTGTAGTTCTGAATATCAAGTGATAGAAACAAAGAACAGGAAAGGGATGCTGCATTTATGTCTCATTTAACGTATGCCCTGTTTGTGCTCTTCTCAGAAGCATCTAGGCTGGCCAATGTTGAAAACAGGTCTAGGTGGACCACTGGTTTGATCTAGCAGGGATCCTCTCATGCTTCCTATTGGAAATCAAGACAGGTGAGTCCAAAAGAAAAAAAAGTGCCAAGTGTTTCTGCCTCTCCATTCGGCTTTAAGAGTTTGTGTGTGTGTGTGTGTGTTCTTAAGCATTATCTGCCAGTGTAGTTGGTACCCCAGAACTATGGAAAAGCTCATCACATTGACTAGGTCTGTGTTTCATTTCCTGTCTTGCTTATAAATTTTATCAAGTGCCCTGATTATTTCCATGGCATTTGCCAATGCACAAAAGGACACTGTTTGTTTCGGAGAAACCCCCCCTCCTTGCCAAGATCTTCTTCGCATATTGCTGTACTTGTGACACCTGAATGTATTTGGAGGTGCCTTTCAAGTGATTTCAGGAGATAATATAGTCAGTTCAATTTAAGCTTCATCAATCTGGAGACACAAGGGGGGGGGGGACAGTTGGACTTCAGAGGCAAAGTAAACAAGGACATGATGGAACAGGGATGGGAAAATGGCAAACTCTATCCTGGGCAGCCCATCCTGGACCAGAAGCCTGTTTATGTGGAAAAAACTGTGTTGTGAGTGATTGGAGACAAACAGCTACTTTTCCTACCTAGGAAAACAGATGAGCAATTAGAAATGTACTAACACAACCTAAACAATATCCATTCATAAATACTGGAATTTCTCCCAATCCAAAGGAACTCACTTCTGACAACCAAGAGCAGTCAGAAGCTGTCCAATCTGACAATTTATTTTGTACTCTGGTTTCATTCTGTAGGGCAGAAGGAAAGGAAGGAAGCACATGACCCACCATCCAAGGGACAATAAAATGGAGAAGAACAATGCAAGCTGCTTTCTGTCCCCACTGGGAAGAAAGACATGATATCAATCAAGTTAAATAAATGACACATCAGGAAGAGGGTCAGCCCTATTGGCATTTTTGGGTTCAATGTTTCCACTTTGCAGCAGCTTTGGGAGGACTCTTTTATATCAGGCTTGATTTTGCACTCCATCTCTACATATCTCTCCTTATATATAATTGA
>NW_015192560.1:0-2070 GCF_001447785.1 Gekko japonicus | reverse complement strand
TTACCTTACATGATGGTTTTTGGTAGAACGAAGCACCTGGTTCCTTCCTACTGCTAATTCCTACTGCTAATTTCATGCAAGGTTGAGGTGTATCCGCACAAGATATGACAGTTAAATGAAACAAAGTGAAATGAAGGACAAGAAGTTTTATTGTGCAAATAAAAAAGACTTCTTACAGGGGTCTTTGAGGGGAAGCTGTCATCTTCTGACTGATGAGGTAGTCTCACAGAATGCAATTTTAATGGTAGTTTTCCATTATATGTATACTGGTCCCTGTTAAAAACAATTTAAAAAATCAAAGAAAATGGAAATTTTCATGACCTTTACTCCTAAGCATCGTTTATATTTCTACCTCGATATTCAACACAGTGTGTACTTCATAAAGCATGAGACCACCCTATGTACCTGAAAGACTAGGTATTCCCCCCTCACATGTGCTGTCAAGAAAAACAAGAAGGTCTTATATCTGCATACAAATTATAGTCATGTACACTAATAAAAAAGCTTGTATAACTTTTGTTGTTGCTGCTGTTGGAAGAGGAACGTTCAGGGCTGGAGGAACATTCACGGTTGTCTCCTTTTGGGGGGAACATGGCTGCATTTCCAATAACCATAAAACACAGCACACCAATATAAGTAATCAGATAACAGGAATTATTATAGCAAAATGTGTATACAGTCAGTTTTTTGTGCCTCCATGAAAAACTACTTGCAATAACAACCAAAACAAGAGCTTTTTTATATTGCTGATACTTCTTGCTTCCCCAGTTGCAGTGAAACCCCCACAGAGAATTCCTTACATCAAACATCTTTTGCCTCACAAGAGTGAGGAATATTATGTAAATCCCATTGGTCTCAAGGGACCAGGTATTGGGTGGACAGTCACACTAATTTACAAAAAGTTAACTTAATGCAGCAACATGCACAGGTAAAACATTCACAATGGTTACAACTGAAAGCCATACAACTTCTGTGCTAGGAATGGTTCACCTAAAAAAACTATGTCATATATAATTAATTAGAGCCAATAAGCTTTGAAAAACATTTGGGGATACCTAACCCAGGTAAGTAGTGTGGCATTCCTCTCTTCTGGAAAACACATCTCTCCAAGCTGTACATCATGAATCAAGCTATCATGAATCAAGCATTATGAATCCAGAACATGGGCACCCCCCCCCATCTTATTGACAATTTTTAAAAAAAAAATCTTTCCAGGCAG
The DNA here is from genome assembly GCF_001447785.1 of Gekko japonicus. Lineage (NCBI taxonomy): Eukaryota > Metazoa > Chordata > Lepidosauria > Squamata > Gekkonidae > Gekko > Gekko japonicus. The sequence goes on along the minus strand of NW_015192560.1, from coordinate 851 downwards.
CATGAATATATATGAGCATTTAGTGCCGTCATTTCCAAATTAGACAACCATATGAATTAATGACCTGCAAAAAGTCCCATTGCTAACAAGGCTTGCTGAGGTCTTGCAAAGTGAGGCCCATGGCTTCCTTGACTGAGTCAATCTACCTCATGTTGAGTCTTCCTCTCTTCTGGCTGCTGTTATTTACTGTATTTTGGTACTATGAATGCTTTGGTGTTTTTCTTCAGCTTTATCCTAACTTTCAGTATTCGCAATTCATGGTCTGTACATCAGCTCCTGATCTCGTGTTAGCAGACAGAACTACTCCAGCTCCTGCTTCTGATTATGTAATCTGTTTGGTTTCTGCATTGGCCATCTGATGATGTCCACCTATACTGTTGTCTGCTCAGTTGCCTGAAGCATGTGTTCACAATAAACAAATTGTTGTCTTTGCAGAATTCCATGAGTCACTCTCCTGTTTCATTTCATTTTCTGACAATATTTGATTCTACTACGTTTTGCACTTTTGTGTTCCAGTCTCATATGATTAGCACCACAACTTTCTTAAGTGTGTAATTAATTTCTTCCTGGACACCTGCATAAAAGTTTTCAATTTCATCCTCTTGAGCATCTGTAGTTGAGGCTTGAGCTTGAATGATGGTTACGTCGATAGGCTTTCATTAAGTCCCACTGGCAGTATTTAAGCAGCATTTGGAGAAACACTTGTCAGAGATAATCTAGGATGATCCTGCACTGAGCAGGGGGTTGGACTAGATGGTCCCTGTACAGCCCCTTCCAACTCTGTGATTCTATGATTCAAAGTCTGATTGATATTATTCATAAAATGTTACAGTTGGAAGGGACCTTGCAGG
>NW_015192559.1:0-2039 GCF_001447785.1 Gekko japonicus | reverse complement strand
CAGCTTACATCATTCTCCTCTCTCCATTTAACATTTGCTTTCAGACATGAACATTCAATAGAGAGCCCAATCCTTGCAAACGGAGATGCCATTAATACAGTTCAGCAATGCTGCCAACAGTAAAGGCACTATACTCTAGTGATCTCCTTATCAACATTATTTCCTAATACTTCTTTGAGCCCAACAGGTTGGGCCAGCATAATACTCTTGGCTTGGCCTGTCTTTAGTTCGTGCCAATTGATGGATGCTTTACTTCTTCCTCTAATCAGATCTATGTACTACTGACAAACCTTAAATCTGTGCTCCATGGAATTGCTATGGAATAACATTTGGCTCCTAAACTAGGCTTGATGCCTCCACAGAGGCTGTGTTGATTGGATTTTTCTCTGAACAGAGCTCTTGCCTATCAGTCAGCTGTCAGTTTTAACGGACTAAGATTAAGTAGTTGCTGATACATACCCACACAGTGAACAAGTAAATGGACAAGAGAATACAGAGGACTTTTTAAAAAAAAAATCTGAAATCAATGTTTCTGACACCGTGTTGCATTCCAGAAATCTCTACTGTGAGAAACAAGAAGGGTTAATTCAAGAGAAACATCAAAACTAAAAATCCTTCTTCGGAGCTTTGCATATAACTAACTTCTTTAAGTAGTTTATGCTAAGATGCATTACTAATCCTAAATAGGGAAAAAAATCATTAAAAAAAATCTAAGAACAGTCACAAAATACAAAACTAACTGATGCACAGAAAAAGTAATGCCACTAACCAACGATCTGAATGTAATTTTTAATCAATTCTTTCTTCATCCCCTATGATTCTAGAGAAGCACTGGAGATACTGAATTAGCGTCCAAAATCACTGACAGAGTGCATAAAGTTTATTAACTAAGAAATTTTACCAAGACAATATGGAAGTGCTATTGATGGAGAGAATCTCTGATTTGTACATATGTATTTAGCAAATGTTAGATAGGTTGCACCTTCTAAGATTCAGGCTTGTAGCTTGGGCATACTCTGGGCACAACCCAGAGAAACAATATAAGTAAATCTTATATTGGATAGGTGTCGAGGCCATTTTTCAGTAGCCCTTCTCTATGTGTCTATATGGTTCTGTAGGTAGTTATAATAGGCTCTCAGCTGTGGCACCAAACTTGTGGCATCCCTTCTCCAGAAAGACACACATCTACCAACAGCAGAAGGGGAATTATGCCAAAGGTTCATAGGACATAGGCGTGTTATACAACCTTGCAGATGAAAACAAAATTCTGTCCCTTCTGTGATGATATTCTGGCAATGGATTAAGCCTGAATTTTTGACAGTACTTTAGAGGACCCTGACTAGTTTTTACTGGTTACGTCTTTGCTGTTTCTAAGTTCATTTGGCTGATTATTTTTGTATTGCTATCTGTTAGCTGCCTTATGGACTGCTTCAGTAAAAAGGTGGGGTATCAATAATTTAATAAAATGAACACAGTACCTTACAGACTAACAAAACATGTGGCAGGGTATGAGCTTTCGTGAGTCACTCCTCACTTCTTCAGTACTTTACAAACATGGATAGTTGTTGCTTGATGGCTAACAGATTCTTCCAAAGCCGAAGTATTGGGAGCAAGCAAACTTAGTTCCTAAAGTAACAGATGCAACCCAGAACCAGTCCAGCACACACTTCACTCCCATTGATTCTGGATGTCCTTAAGACTGCTGACATTCTGAATTGTACCGATTAGGAGTAAATCATCTTAAATCTCATGACTTTAGTTCAACTGGGTTGAGCTCGGCAGTAAAAGGCCAAATGTTCAATTTCTCACACTTAATGATGCTGAATGCAGGAATTGATCTGAAACATTATACAGTGTAGTTCTTTGGGATACCAAAGGTTATATTATTAATTTAATGATGTAGAGCAACACTCAGCACAGCCCCAAAATAGATTACGTCTACCTCAGTTGTATTTCGGCCCTTGTGTCTACAATGAATTCCTGTAGAATGCAATTACATAGGGTTTTTTCCCCCTTCCAAACAAGATGGAGTAAAGTCA
>NW_015192558.1:0-2055 GCF_001447785.1 Gekko japonicus | reverse complement strand
ATTTCATTGAGTGCCCACAAGGTCTTGTGAGAAAGGTACCTCTTTCTCTACTTGCTCTATCCCATGCATAATCTTGTAAACCTCAATTATGTCACCCTTCAACTGTCGTTTTCCCAAGCTCCGGCCTGGTGGAATGAGCTCCCAGAAGAGATCAGGGCCCTGTGGAACCTTTTACAGTTCTGCAGGGCCTGTAAAACGGAGCTCTTCTGCCAGGCTTTTGGAGCCGCTGCCACCATTCAAATTCATTAACAACTGGTTGTTGAGGGATCGGAAGCCCTGCTGTCTCTGGAATTTATAACATCAGCCTGTGCCAACTGCCAGAAAGACAACTGAAGTAGACCTAGGAGCCGGCTATGGGAAGAAAGAACGAATATGGCAGCCATCGTTGATCCCGCAACAACAATACTAGCACCTACTGTGTTATTGTTAACTGGTTTTAGCATTGTTTTAAATCTTAATTGGTTTATTGCAAATATATGCTGGTTTTATGTAAGCCTCCCTGGGCCGGCCATGGCTGGGAGGGCGGGGTAGAAATTTGAGAAATAAATAAATAATGAACCAAGATCAGTTCCCCTGGATAAAACGGTTGTTTTGGAAGGTAGATGCCCCGCTCCCCAAAACCCACCCTACCCAGGCTCCACCTCCCAAAACTCCAGGTATTTCCCAACCCTAGGGCTGCCAGGTCCAGGGGGGGGGTGTTTTCCCACTGAAAGGGCCCCCAACCTGCCAGTCTGTATCCGGCCGGTGGGGGGAACCCGACCCCCAATGTGGCCAGATCGGGCCGACGTGCCCGGCACGATGACGTCACCCGGAAATGATGTCACCACGCTGGGCACGTCACTGGGCGACGCTCTAGCAACCAGCCCGAAAACTCTATGGTACCATAGAGTTTTTAGGCTGATTGCTAGACTGTCGCCCGGCGACATGCCCAGCGTGATGACATCATTTCTGGGTGATGTCATTGCGGCGCACACACTTTGCGTGCACGCCAAAGAACTCCTGGACAGGGCGCAGGACTCCCCCACTATTATGAAGTTAGGACTTGGCAACCCTACCCAACACATAGCTGGCAACCCTACCAGTGAACCGCTGCACAGCACAAGATGGAGAGGAGTGCTTGACAGTGAGCCACGCCACCTGTCAGCTAGGCCTTTCTCAAGCCCTGGCTGCCATGGGAGTGGGGGTGACTCTGGAATGTTACGTTTCAATTCTGCTGTGTTTTCTATGTTTCTACTATCTCTGTCTGACCTTCAGTGCCTGGTGTAGCATTTCTCTTGGGAAAAGTAGCTCGTTACTTTGGTGGGCTTCTACCTGATCCCTGATTGGCCCTGGACCATCAAGGGGTCCCCTCGAACGATGTATAACTGCCTATTGCACACACTTTCCTTTAGTTCTACCACCAAATGGTTAAGGTATCTGCGTACTCTCAAAGTCTCAATAAAGTTACTTCTTTGAATGAAAGCGGTTGGGAACTGATTGCTGCAGGAGCGACACTGCCGAACAATGAAAACTAGAAGTGTGAATTAACAACGTTTCTGATAATGGCTTTGTTGGCAGCCCTGGTGTCCAGTGTCTAGGGTTGCCAGCTCCAGGTTGGGAAAAAACTGGAGACTTTGGGGGTGGAGCTTGAGGAAGGCTGGGTTTGAGGAGGGGAGGGACTTCAGAGGGGTAGAATGCCATAGAGTACACGTTCCAAAGTCGCCGTTCTCTCCAGGTGAACTGATCGCTGTCACCTGGAGATCAGTTGTGATCCCAGGAGATCTCCAGCCACCACCTGGAGGCTGGCAAACTTACCTATGCCCCTAAAAGGTGTTGCAATGATGGAATGGAATCTACGTGGCTAGCATAGCAAGACCTTAACCTAGCAGGCCCAGGCGAGCCTGATTCCGTCAGATCTCGGAAGCTAAGCAGGGTCGGCCTTGGTTAGTACCTGCATGGGAGACCTCCAAGGAATACAATAGCAAGCCACCTCTGAGCGTCCCCTGCCTGGAAAACCCAACAGGGTTGCAATAAGTTGCCAGAGACTTGATGGCACTTTCCACCAGCAAAACACAA
>NW_015192557.1:0-2062 GCF_001447785.1 Gekko japonicus | reverse complement strand
GATGATGCAGTTCCTCATCCTCCTCATTCTGCTGATCCTTTCCTGCTGGAATAAAGGGAGTTATGCTGTTAGAACCCACACAAGGGAGTCTGATCTGCCACTGAATTTCTATCTACACTCTAAATATTTCAGTGTCTTCTTGCTGATGTACACTGAAGTACACAATAATTTACACTTTAAAAGTACATTAAGCCTATGTCAGAGACACTTGGTTCGTCTTTCATTACGGCCTGTGCCCATGCTGCCTTATTTACTTGAGGTCACCTTTCTAAGCAGTGTTTTATCCAGCTCCAGACAGACACCTCTTGGGTTGCTAGCTATCATAGGCTTTTCTGCTGTTACCCAATAACTGTTGATTCCCAGGGCCTCTTTCTAGATGGGTTTGAAACTTGGGATCTGATGTTCCATATAGATCCTGCCTTAGATAAGGGAACTGTTACCAGTTCCAGATTTCCCCGCTTGGTTTAAACTGCTCAAATGGGATCACAACAGAAGAAAAAGAGGCAAGAGAAGAAGAGATTGGATTTATACCCCCACCCTTCACTACCCAAAGGAGTCTCAGGGTGACTTACACTCTCCTTCCCTTCCTTTCCCCGCAACAGACACCCTGTGAGGTAGGTGGGACTGAGAGAGTTCTTTTAGGGCTGCTCTTGAGAGAACAGCTCTGACAGAACCATGACCCAGCAGCTACATGTGAAGGAGTGAGGAATCAAAACCGGTTCTCCCAGATTAGATTCCACACTTCTAGCCACTACACCAAACTGACTCTCAGAGTTTCTTATCTGTCCAGCATCACCTTCCACACACTTAGAGAAGCCTTTACAGCCCTCAGATTACAAACGACAACCGCCATGGTAGCTGACCATTATCAACGTAACATACATAAGGAACCAACAACAATCAACAGTAATTGTGTGTGTATATATCGTTATCAGCCTAAACCAGTTGCTCAGTGAGTAGGTATCTGTGGAGCCCTGGAATTGCAGGATCTCCTTCATTGTGTCCTGTCTCATGACCTTTATGGGGTTCCCAGGGCCAAGTGGCAGACAAAATCATCTCCCTCTTCAGTGATGACGACCATAATGTCACTTACATGATGTCGCTGTATGCACTGGCTACCAAGAAGAACTGTGCAAAACCTTCGCCCTGATGTCCAACGTGCTGTATTCTATGATATGTCCTGATTCTGACAGTATTAATATTGTTTTTTACCTTGTTGTGTTTTTACTGTAATATCTACTACTGCTTGGCCCGCTATGATTATACTATTACAGACTTCGGCCTCATGCAATAAAATTCTACCTACCTACCACTTTAAAAGTACGTTAAGCCTCCTGCATCGGAGTCACCTGGTTTGGACTCTGACCATTTAGATGCCCTGCCCCCACCTACGTGATTGATGTGAAGCGAGGGCTCTTTTCCAACTGAAGCTCTTTCTGCACTCCAAGCAATCATACCGTTTCTCTCCTAAGGAACGTTGCGTCTGCAAAACGGCTTGCGTTCCCTGAGTGAATTCTTTGCAAAGGCCACACCTTCATTTTCATTTTCCCCAGGGTGGATTCTCTGATTAGTATGGAGGCCTTTGTCCCTCCTTTTTTTGATTTGACTCTTCTTCTTGGACTGGGATTTCACACAAAAAACCCTCCTCGGCAAGGAATGGGCTTATCCCTCCTCTTACCTGCATGGCTTCCCTCCTGCCTCTGTGGTCCATCTCCGTAGTGTCCTTCGGCCTCTTCACTCTTGGCTTTTTCCAAAGCGAACCCCTGGAATTCTCCAGCTGTCTCCTCGACGTCTGCTCCTGGAATAAAGAAAAAGTCTCAATCAGCACCCCTGCGAGAAGCCAGGCCACCCGTCGGGCTCTGCTCATGAATGGGTGTGCAATTCCTTTATCAGATCTTCTTTCCTCCCAAACTGAGCCGCTGGTCACACCTTATCCCTGCCGGGCCCTCCCGTAGAGCTGTTTTTATACTCTGCCTATCCCTCCTCTCCCCCAACTCTTTGTATGTAATTCAAGGGAAAAAGTGGTAAAGAGAATTCCACGCGCAGGGCTGGAGAGACAGGC
>NW_015192556.1:0-2062 GCF_001447785.1 Gekko japonicus | reverse complement strand
CACCGTCTGGCAAAAAGGACAAGTAGGGCATGCCATGTTTAAAAGCCATTGTTTCTCCAACTTGCCTCGCTGAGGTGACCGCAACCAGAAAGGCCATCTTCCACGACAGGAATTTTAGGTCGCAAGTTGCGAGCGGCTCAAAGGGTTTCCTCGTGAGCTGATGAAGAACTAGAGGAAGGTTCCAGGGAACGACAGGAGTTTTGATGGGAGGGTATAGATGCAACAGTCCCTTCAAAAAACATTTTGAAAGCGGATGCGAAAACAGTGTGCATCCCTCAACTTGAACATGGTAGGCCGAAAGTGCGGCCAAATAAACTCTTAACGAGGAGTGAGAAAGTCCCGAGTCAGTGAGGGACAGAAGGAATTGGAAAACTTTCTCGAGACCTATGGAGGTGGCTCGAGGGGCATCATCAGCCAAAAAGGAATGGAATTTTTGCCATTTGTAATGGTAGGACGTTCGCGTAGTAGGTTTTCTGGCGTTTAGCAAAACGTTTGCTACGTGGGTGAAAAAGCTGTTGACACTTTTCTCCAGGCTGTCAACTTCATCCGTGGCATGTCGTGGTACAGAAGAGGGGAGTCGGACAGGAAGTGGAGGTCCTGTGCCGGAGGGAATTGATGGTAGACCCCTGCTGACAATTCGAGGACGGTCGAGAACCATGGTTGTCTCAGCCACCACGGGGTTATCAAGATGCAGTTTGCTCCGTCAGTGATGATTTTGCAAACTACTCTCAGAAGCAGGGGTAATGGAGGGAACAGGTAGAGAAGTTCCCGGGACCACGGATAGAGCAGACCGTCTCCTAGAGACTGTGGGTCCCTGCCGCCTCAGCTGCAGAACAGAGGACACTTTTTGTTGGCTCTGGTGGCAAAAACATTGACTTGGGGAATTCCCCACCTGCGGAAGAGAGGGAGGAGGTAAGTTGGGTTCATCTCCCACTCGTGAAGGCTGAGTCCTGCTCAACTCAGATGGTCTGCCTGCACATTCATGTGACCTGGGATGTGCGTGGCTACCAGGAAAACGTTGTGGGCGATGCAAAGGTTCCACAACTGGATGGCAAGGTTGCAGAGGCGTCAGTGCCTCCTTGCTTGTTGACATAACTGAGTGCAGTAGTGTTGTCCGTGAGGACCGTAACACATTTCCCCTCGATCAGAGGTAGGAAGCTGGTGATAGCGAACTGTATTGCAAGCAGTTCCAGGAAGATTATGTGCCATTTTGTTCGTGAGTGTTCCACTTGCCTTCGACACAAAGACCCATCATGTGAGCACCCCAGCCTGACAGGGAAGCATCTGTGGTTAGGGTGATTTGGGGTGATGGACGATGGAAAGGTGCTCCTTGGAAGAGATTGGAAGGGACAGTCCACCAAACTAAAAAGTCTCGTATGTTGGGAGGAGGGTTTAGGACAGTGGTATGTCCGTTTTCCATTGGGTCGTACTTGTGGATAAATCACAGTTGTAGGCGACACATTTTTAATCTTGCAAAGACCAGGACCAACGTAGTTGTGGACATAAGGCCAAGTAGCCTCTGTATTTGGAAAGCCATGACTGAAGGCTGGGTACGGACGACATTGGCTAGGTAAATGATGTCTGCTGCTCTGTCTTGTGGCAGGTAAGCCATGCAATTGTTGGAATCTAGTAGGGCACCGATGTACTGTATTTTCTGAACCGGTTGAAGTTAAGACTTTTCCCGATTGACTTGTAGGCCCAGGTTCTCCAGGAGTGCCAGTGTCTCATTAATGTTTGAGACCAGGGCGTCCTTGGAGGATGCTACCAAGAGCCAATCGTCGATGTACGAGTAGATGGAAATACCCTTTAGACGGAGGAAGGCCCCAACCACAATCATAGACTTTGTGAAGACTCTTGGGGCTGAATGGAAGGGCTGCATATTGGTAATGCTGATGACAAATTGTGAAGTGTAGATATTGGCAGTGGGAGATAGGGAGGTGGAAGTACGCATCTTGGAGGTCGAGGGTGGCCATCCAGATGTTTCTCTGCAGGAGTGGCATAATCTGCTGCAAGGACACTATGTGGAAGCGGTAGTAGGTCACATAGCAGTTCAACGCTCTTA
>NW_015192555.1:0-2065 GCF_001447785.1 Gekko japonicus | reverse complement strand
TTTTCTACAAAAAGAGCCCTGATCTATCTCTGATTCTGAAGGTTCCTCTCAGTCACCATGCCCAGTAGTCACTGATAGACCTGTATCCACTGATGAATGTATCCAATCTCCTTTTAAAGCTGTCTGTTCCTGTGGCTATCACCACGTCCACTGGCAGCAAATTCCACGTTTTAATCACACTCTCTGTGTAAAGAGGTATTTCCTTTAGTGTGTCCTTTAGTCTGCCTATCAGCTTCATCTCTCCACCCCATGCATAATTTTATAGACCTCTGTCGTGTCTGCCCCCCCCCCTAGTTGTCTCTTTCCTAAACTGAAAAGTCCCAGACTCTTCAGCCTTTCCTCAGGAGAAGGTGCTCCAAGCCCCTAATCATCTTGCTTGCCCTCCTCTGTACTTTTCCCAGCTCTGCAATGTCCTTTTTGAGATATGGTGACCAGAACTGCACACAGTGTTCCACAGGAGGCTGCACTGGATATAATATTGGCCATTTTCTGTTCCGTTCCTAATAAGCCCGAACACAGAGTTTGCCTTTTTCGCTGTTGCAGCACACTGGCGGGGCACTAAGTTCCCTCTTCTTTGCCTTTCGTTTCCCCTTTTAGGAAATTAAAGTCACCCTGCAGAGGTAAGTGGATCCTGCTCATTTTCCTCCATGTTCCTGGGTGCAGGGAGGGGTCTGGTTAGCGAGCATGAGAAGCAAGAGCCCCCACCCTTTCCTGATGAGGGAAAGTATGATCAGTGAATGGCATTCAAGATATTTAGATGCATTTGGGGGGTTTTAAGAGGTAAAGCATTTGGTACTCTGTAACAATCACTCCTGTTCTGGTTTCTAGTGCAGGGTATGTTAGTGATAGCTACTATTCCTTTTTAAAAGAAATTTTAAAATATTCTCAGGGGCCTAAGATAGTGGATTGATTTACTACCTGCCCTTTCCTCAAGAATTTTGGTTTGTACAGAGAGCTTTGGTAATAGACAGGGATTTAATAATATCTCATAATCTCTTACCTATGGCCTTCACTCCTCTAGTTTCCCCCACTTCTCATATGTTTGCCATACATATCCCCCCTCCTCATTCCATTCCTAACCTTCCTGGGAAAGGAACTCAAGGCAGTGGATATAATTCCTCCATTTTACCCTCACAACAACCCTGTGAGGTAGTTAGGCTGAGGAAGAGAGAGTGACTGGCCCAAGGTCACAATTCTCCAGTCCCTTTCCTTACACCATTGGCTCCTTGGCCAGGTACCTGGACCCCCAGGGCAAAGAGGGCCCCAGGACTCTGTCTTTGCCTTTCCTCTAATCCTTTCATGCACACTCTTCTTCTGGCAATGGTGGTTAACAGCACTTCTCTCCAGGTGCGAGAAGAAAATGACTGAGAATCCCACGGTCTTCCATCCGGCGTTGAAGTGGAGGGTCTGGGAGTTCTGCGAGAGAAATCCCTTTCTGGAAGCTGTCACTAAACAATTCAAAGGTAGTGAAGTATAGCCACAATGATGTTCTACGAACGTGCTCTTGATCCAAAAGTGGGCACAGCAGGCTCTGGCACACTTGCTTTGTAGACACTGTGTGTAACCCGCCTTGGGTCTCTGTGAGAAAGGCGGACAATAAACAACACAAATTAAAAATAATTTTAAAAAAATGTAACAGCAGAAAAGCTGTAGAAAAGAGCAAGAGTCCAGTAGCACCTTAAAGACTAACATAATCTGTGGTTGAGTAGAAGCTTCCGTGAGTCACTGCTCACTTCTTCATGTACCAGCAGAAAAGCTGGAAGGCTGAGCACACTTTCTCAGGAACAAGAGAGTCCAACAACACCGTTCAAATTTGGATTTCCAGTATCTTTAATAGAAGATGTCAAGACCTGCTGTGCTTCAAATTAAGGCATGCTTAATCAAGGGATAGCTTTCAGTTCCACACGCGTTAATATAAAGTGAACCTGATCTCATTAATCTGTCTCTCTGTAAAATTAGTGTGTGTCTTCACAAAATAATGATAAACATATGCAAGATCTGAAATAACCATACATGTATTATGTATTACGTTATGTATTATAGATTCAGGTGGGGTAGCCGTGTT
>NW_015192554.1:0-2071 GCF_001447785.1 Gekko japonicus | reverse complement strand
CATGGAGAAAACCATTCGATGCTTATAGTTTCACAGATTCCTCATAAAACTCCAGAAGAACTCCTTGGAACTGACAGAGGCTGGAGAACTTAGGTGTGATCATAGACACCACGTCCAACAGTCTATTCCTACCAGACAAGAAGGCGAGAAAGACAAGTGATATGGTGGCGTCAATAATCAGGAGCAGATCTGCTTCACTGATGACATTCACCAAGCTGATCGGTTTATTAATTTCAAGCATAGATGTGATACAATGGGGCAGATTCCACACAAAGCATCTACAACAGCTTTTAAGACCTTTTCAGATGCAGGTCATGAAAAAAGAAGACCTATCTATTCGGGTTCCACTCTAAGTGAAGTACAGCCTTGTCTGGTGTATAAAATGCCCAACCTGCTACAGGGCAAGAGGTACTGGATTCCAGAAGTGAAACAGATATTCACAGATGCCAGGCTGCCCAGATGGGGAGCGACATTGAACAAGGAACCAGAGCAGGATCAATGGAGCAAAAAAGAAACAACACTGCACATCAATCTTTTGGAATTTCAAGCCGTCTACCTAGCTCTTCTCTACTTTGGACCAACAATATCTTATTCCCATGTCCTAGTAAGAACAGACAACATCACGTACAAAACGTATCTCAACAAACGGGGGGATCAAGATCCTCAGCACTCCACAGGGAAATGGCCAAGATTCTAGTATGGGTGGTGAAAAACCTAGCTCCAATCAATGCAGAACATATAAAGGGAACCGCAAACATCCAAGCAGATTGACTCAGTAGGCAGGTAATCCAACAGGGAGAATGGTCTCTCAAGAAAGACCTGTTCAGCCTAATCACGAGCCACTTCGGTTTCCCACTAGTGGATCTTTTCGCATCCCCAACAAACCATCGGATAGACTGGTTGTTTACCAGGTTCTTTCATCCCCAGGCCAAAGCGACAGATGCCCTAACATCATGTTGGCTGAGGGGTCTGCTGTATGCCTTTTCTCCAATTCCAATCGCGCCAAAGCTGTTTGGGAAGATCAAGGAGCAACAGGCAGAGGTCATCTTAGTTGGCACCCTTCTGGCCTCACCAACTGTGGTTCTCAGCTTTACAACAGATGTTGACTAATCCACCTCTGAGACTTCCTGTATCACCAAACATGCTACTCCACGGTCCACATCTGGAGTGGCTCTGCTTGACCACTTGGAAATTGAGAGGGACAACTTTCTTCACCTAGGATACAGCACAGAAGTCATAGATACCCTTCTGGCTTCCAGAAAGCAATCAACCAACAGGATCTATAATACCTCATGGAAGGCTTTCATTTTATGGTGTAGGATGAAGGGAGTTGATTCTTTAAACCCTCAAACCAAGTCAGTTCTAGCCTTGCTGCAGGAAGGTCTCACCAAAGGTTTGAAGACCACCACACTCAGATGCCACGTTGCAGTGCTATCCACAGTGTTACCTCAATTTAAAGGTATCAGTCTGTCAAAGCATCCACATCTGTGTCATTTAATTCCTCAAGGGCATGGCCTTGAAGGATCCTCCACAAGTACATAGCTTTCCAACATGGAAACTGCATACAGTGCTGTCGTCCCTCATAAATACCTCTTGCCCTAGGAGGACGAAAACTCCCTTCCTCCTAGCCATCGCCTCTGCAAGAAGAGTGTCAGAGTTGGGAGCATTTGCCATCAAGTCTGAGCTCTGCATCTTCCTCAAAGATTAAGCAGTTTTGAGAACCGACCCAATGTTGCGACTAAAGGTCAATTCTGTTTTTCACAGATCTCAAGAGATCAGCTTTCCATCCTTTTGTCCAAATCCCAGACATTCAGGGGGAAAGACACGGCATACGCTAGACATTAGGAGAGGTTTGAAGACGTTCATATGCAGAACAGCACATCAGGAAAACAGATTCCCTGTTCATTTCTATATCTCCTCAAAACATGGGAAACAGAATGTATAAGTCAGCCATCAGCAGATCTCTTAAAGCCTGTATCATCAAAGCATACAAACTTCACAAACCAGAGAGTCCTGGAATTACAGCCTATTCAGTGAGGAGTGCTGCCATGAATGCAATCTTTGCTAAACA
>NW_015192553.1:0-2200 GCF_001447785.1 Gekko japonicus | reverse complement strand
TACATTTTCTTAATCAACTTATCATTAGCAGAAGCGCACCCTTATGGAGCACTGAACCTCCTGGGTGAGCCCAGATGCTGCAGGTCCAGCAAGCCGGTCGCTGGCTGCCTGGTCAGGTGGCCATAGTTTCGCTAGGACATACCGGGCTTGTGGCCAGGTGCTACCGCTCCAAGCCTGGACCTTTTGGTGCGTATGCAAAGCACGTGCACCATGTGATGATGTCACCCAGAAGTGACGGCATCACACCAGGCATGCTGCACAGTGACACTCTAGCATTTTGACCAAAACTCAATGGTTACCATAGAGTTTTGGTCAAAATGCTAGAGCATTGCTGCACAAAGTGCCCAGTGTGATGACACACTAATGCCGATGCTGCAGGAGGGGCTGTTTGGGGGGTGGGGCTTCCCCCCTGGCTGCGGATTGGAGCCCCTGAAATCGGGGAAACCCTATCCCAACGGGGGTCTGGCCACCCTAGGCAGCCAGCCATTCACTAGGAAAGAGATGACTAAGGGGGGACATGATAGATGTTTAAAAAATTATGCCAGTTTGGTGAAGTGGTGAAGTGTGCGGACTCTACCATCACTACTGTTCCATCTTAACTTGGCCCTGGAAGAGGGAACATCAGTGTTTCCTGGAGCAGATGATGCTGAGTAGGTAGCGCAGTTCCAATAGAGCAGGTGTAATCCGCCCAGAGCAGGTGAGATACGCCATCTTGTAACACCATGTTAAAACATCTAGAGCACCTTTGTTAATTAATGTTATTGTATTGTAGTGATTTTAAATGGTTTTAAATATGTTTTAAAGTGGCTTATGCCTCCTGTAAGCCGCCCTGAGCCCGCGTAGCGGGGAGGGCGGGGTATAAATTGAATAAAATTAAATAAATAAATAATCTGGGAGAACCGGGTTTGATTCCCCACTTCTCCACTTGCAGCTGCTGGATGACCTTGGGCAAGCCATAGTTCTGGCACAGCTGTTCTCTCAAGGACAGTTCTGGAAAGAGCTCTCTCAGCCCGGCCTACTGCACAGGGTGTCTGTTGTGGGGAGGGGAAGAGAAAGGAGCTTGTGAGCTGCTCTGAGACTCCAAGTGAAGGGCGGGGTATAAATCCAATCTCCTCCTCCTCCTCCTTCCTCAGAGACGCACTGCAAAGCACCCTCCGCACAGCACTGAGCTAATAGGCCAGCGTGTTCATCTGGCAAAGAGAACACCTGCTCGCATTGTGGATTCAGAATGTGCCCTTTGCGCCAACTCCCTTTGCCAAGACGCTGCCAAACAAGGAGCAAACATCGGAACCCCCCTCGGAGTTAATTAGCTCCGGCAATTCCCCCAATTTCCGGATAGAGGCTGGCGATGAATGCCAGACACTGATGGATTTGGTTTGCCCACTGGCACAAGATACAACCTCACATGCTCCGTGTGGGAGGATTAGGGACTCCGCTCCTCTCCAGCCTCACTCAGGGGGAAGCAGATTTTCACCGTTTCCAGACTTCTACCGTTGCAGAATTTTGCTCTGTCCCATATTCCTCTGCTCCTGGTTAAGTGAGGAGCATTTCTGACATTAATTCTAGAACTGAAACATGCGCAGATCCCCACAGCTGTGGGCCCCTCGATGTGATCTGCATCTCCTCCCCCTTGACATTCCTCATGTGCCCACTGGGAAACCCCTCGCTATTTTAGGAACAAATTAGGTGTCAGGGTCCTTAGTCAGGTTACTCAACACAGGGCTTCATGAGAAGATAACTGTTTATTGGTAAATCCAGTACTAGAGACCTGTGTACAGCTTGTGTCAGGAATGGATGCCAATACTAGGGCCTCTGACTTATACTAGAATCAAACTTCCCGCCGGTATGCACGAGCCAATGGATACATCTCGAGCGCGGGAAAAGCAAGCAGGCATATCAAAAGCCGTTAACTTTCCCAGCTGAAGAAAACTGCAGCTTGAACATCTACGAGGTCAAGTGTAAGATAGCAAACAGTCGGTGAGCCAGGGAGAGCTGAGACAGAAAACAAGAGGGCACCCCTCCACATACCATACCTATGACAGGGCTACCTGACAATAGGATGCAGTCCTATGTACAGTTGTATTAAGCAGTGTTCCCTCTAAGGTGAGTTTTGATTCCCCACTCCTCCCCTTGGACCCCTGGTGGCAGTCCGCGTGACACTGGAATTAGAGTTGCCAATCTCCAGGGGTCATTTCCTGCA
>NW_015192552.1:0-2076 GCF_001447785.1 Gekko japonicus | reverse complement strand
TTTGTTAATATCTTCTGGGGACCAGGTGATCACAAGACCCACAGCCTCAGGTCACATTTTAGGTATATAAGGAGAGCTCTCTCTCTTGCTCTTGCCTCTCCTAACCACACCCTATCTTGCTGGTTCCATTCCTGCACAGTTTGGGACCTTTCCACGTGTGTTGCTGGTCAACTCACAGCCCCCTCCTTTATTTTATTCCATTTTTTGCTGCAGAAACAACTCGTCTTGCTGGACAGGTAAAGTATCATCTAACCAATGATACTTCCTGCTTATGCAAACATCTCTGTATTTTCTATTCTGAATTCTTAGTCCTGTATCATGTGAATAAATGCTTGATTTTATGTTTTTATGCTTGGAAAACCTTTAGTAAAAAAATCATTGTTTTATTAATCCAGCCTCAGTGTCTATTCCTGGGTCCTGGGAACTCTGACTCCTGTAGTTAGTGCCTGTTGGTATTTAACATTCATAATTCCCCACAAGGCAATTTGGCTAACACTAGCCCATAATAATAAAACATGTACTAGACAAATTACCCAGTACAAACAAAAATAATCACCTGTAACAAAGCCATTTGTCCCTACCCTGGACATCATTAGTTTGGATTCACAGACTGAAGTCTTGACAAATTTTTCCAGTTTGGAATCAGCAAGTCCCTTGCATCCATCACTGGTGATACAGCTGGAGAGCAACCAATTTCCCCAAGTGAAGATCTAAAATGGTACTCTGAACAATAGATAAAAGAGCCAAAGTCTTCTGGCCCTAAATTATGGGATGTGATATTTAGAGTTGAACATCAAGACATAGGTGAACAGAGTAACTCCCCGTTATGTCAAGCCTACGAGATGTTGCAGCACTTTCATGGCTGAAACCAAATTAAAAGCACTGTACACAAAAAACCAGAAAGGATATGGGAAGAAATCAACATTTCCTTTGGAAATGTATGTCCCCCTTTTTTGATCTCATACTAGAGGAAAAGAAAAGCTCTTACAAGCTGAAGCAGTTAGGTGTCTATACAATAGATACATAATGATTACACAAACAGAAATGTTGCTAGAGTCCATTCTCTGTGAAGTCACACCAGGTTCAAGTTTATGCCCCCCCAAATGAAACCGAGAGCCTCCTGACCTCTTCAGCACCCAAAATGGTGATGCCCTTGGGGAAAAAGCAAGAATACATTCACAGCCAACCATAATAGGCATAATAGGAACTGTATAACAGGCAACATGAGTACCAACTTTAATTTTTAAAAACTCAATTACAAATTCAACTGCAGGCCACATCACAAGCAGGCAGATTTTTGGGGCAAGGGTCACATCACAAGTAGGCAGCTTTGGGGGGCAAGTTCTGAAAGATATACATCTACCTGTGAAGATGTTAAGGTGCCAGTAAATGGGGGGAGATCAGCACTGTATTTGGCCAGACCTACTGTGAGTAGGTGCTAATTGTTTTTTTAGTTTTTGAGTTCTTTTTGAGTTTGCAGTTCGTATAGGAGAGCCTTAACCTCCAAAACCATGCAGAGTACGGCTCTGGCATTTCAGAGCATAAATCACGTCCATAGCAGTCACGGTCTTCCTTTTAGCGTGTTCAGTGTAAGTTACAGCATCTTGGATCACGTTTTCAAAAAAAACCTTCAACACACCTCGAGTTTCTTCATAGATCAATCCAGAAATACGCTTCACTCCCCCGCAACGAGCCAGGCGATGAATTGCAGGTTTAGTAATTCCTTGAATATTATCACGAAGCACCTTCCGATGCCGTTTAGCATCGGAAACCTCCTTCGTGATCAAGGTGTCTCTCCTGCCAACCTAGCAGTTTGAAAGCAAGAAATTGCAAGTAGATAAATAGGTACCACTTTGGTGGGAAGGTAACAGCGTTGGTGTTTAGTCATGCCGGCCACATGACCATGGAAATGTCTTCGGACAGCGCTGGCTCTTTGGCTTTGAAACGGAGATGAGCACCGCAACCCTAGAGTCGGACTCGACTGGCTTTCGAGCAAGGGAACCTTTACTTTACTGTGAGTAAGAAAAGTCTCCCAGATACTGACAGAGCCTCAGGCACAGTTAGTGGCTGCACATG
>NW_015192551.1:0-2065 GCF_001447785.1 Gekko japonicus | reverse complement strand
TGAGAAGTGCAAGGAGAAACAGGTCCCAGAGTTAAGAGGAGTCTGAAATTGTAAGGCAAAAGGGAATTGTTCCTAGTTGGGAATTGAACAGGAACTGAAGAAGAGTCCATTCGTGCAAATGTCTCAATAGTCATTTCATTCCATGGTATGGTTTCCATCCTTAGTATGCTTAGATTGTAGATGTGAAAGCTAAGCTGAAACCCCCACTCCTCTGGGAATCTCCTTGGTTAACCTTGATAAATGCACACACTCTGTGCCTAACCTGCTTCACAGGGTTGTTGTAATTCTGAAATGGTGCTGAGATGAGGCGAATTCCCATCCAGGTGATGAGAGTGGTGAGAAAGGGTCAGGCAGTGACGGGAGGGTAAGAGAAAAGAGAAAGATAACTGGGGGATGCTGTAACCAAACCGCTAAACCAATTCTGATTCATGCCAAGCTGGTATGTGTGAAGTCTCCTGAAAGCAAAACAAATAGCAAAATTTCACGCACTAAACTGAGAGGCTGGCCTGGACAAGAGTCATCGAGTGAATTTTAGGCACGGTATCTCAGTGGAGTTTGAGTGGCATCTCTTGCAACCACACTTTTCAGGATCCTGCCAGAGCTTCTTTGCTCACTTTTCCCTTTTTAGAGGGACCTCATACTCAGCTCATGATGCCCTCTAATGTGGACTGTGTGGCCAGGTCTGGATTTGGACGTGGCTATTGGAAGGATGTTGGTGCCTAGGAGGAGGAATCTGGATCAGGAGGGCTTTCTCTCCCTATGAGGAAATTCTATGATTAAAGCCACTCCAGCCACAGACCACTTGATAGTTATGCTCGGTTCCCCACTCTGAGGAAAAAGAGAGAAGCTTTTTGTCTCAGTTCCTCATCAAGTTTTACCGCTGTGGAACATCCTACCACTGGTATACCACATGCAACAGTAATAATCAGCCTCATCTTCCGGCTGGGTGTTCGTGATGGTTAAAGAGCCAACATTCCCAGAAGCAGTGGCAGTGAACCTGTCCGGGACTCCATCTCCCCTGCTACCACCTACACACTGTATGAGGCGGGGGCTCTGTCCAGATCTCTGTTGAATCCAGCAGAAGCCATTTTTGTCACTGCTGACAGTGCAGGAGAGTTTAACTGTTTGTCCAGGAGCAACAGACTGTGAGGGAGGCTGTGTCAAAGCAGGCTGTGAACTGGCACCTTTATGGAAATGCAAAAAGCGCATGCAAATACCTTCATACCCATCACATTTAATAGAAACAGCCCCCTTCCAATAAGGAGATGTTGTCATCCTAGTCAGACCAATGGGACACCTGCAAATTTGCATGACATTTCTGCCTTAATACCTGTGCATAGATGGTTCCTTGATTTGTCAAGCATGGCTTTTTACCCCTCACCAGTTGCTTTATATCCAGGTTCAGAATTAACTGGGGAAGAGAGACTATAAAAACTGGGTTCAATCACTATCTCAATGGCCCATTCTGGAGTTACACACAGTTATATCCCTATGGTCTATAAGTCACCATCTTGCCATCATGTAGTTTAAACGAGGTTTTAGTTTTTAACTTAAATTATATGGATTTTTAAAAATATGTCTTGCCAACTTGTGAGGGAGAGTGGGATAAAAATGCCATAAATAAAGAACTGTATAAATAATTGAGGTCCTGGTTAGGCTTGCCAAGTCCCCCCGGGGGGCGGGGAAACCCTCGCCCCAGAGGCCCATTCCCTGTTGGCAGCGGATCGGGCCACAGGGAGAACCCCACCCCCAAAGCACACGACGTGCACATCACCCAGAAATGCCATAAATTGTGAGCAAACAATTTTGGCTACTGCATAAATTAGTTTGCTCTGGAGCCATCTTTCCTGAGCGAAGACAAAAATGTGTGAGCTAGAGGCTAAAAAGCTGTGAGCTAGCTCACACTAACTCAGCTTACAGGGAACTCTGATCCCAGAATGCTTCTGCTACTCCCAGGGACTGTCATTCCACTCTGGGGGCTGTCATTCCAGTCCTGGAATGCTTCCACTACTCCCAAGGGCTGTTATTCCACTCTACAAATGTAGAAGCTGCAGGGATTACATGA
>NW_015192550.1:0-2240 GCF_001447785.1 Gekko japonicus | reverse complement strand
GGCGCCAACCTGCAAATGGGCAAATTCAACGCCTGTTTTCGGCTAAACATTCTGAAGAACTTCCTGACAGTTGGAGCGGTTCCTCAGTGGAACGGGGCTTCCTCGGGAGAGGGTGGGCTCCCCCTTCTCCAAACAGAGGCTGGATGGCCATCTGACAGCAATGCGGATTCTATGAACTTAGGCAGGAGAGGGAGGGCAGGAAGGGTTGCCTCCGTGCGTAGTTCTTGTGGCTCTTTCTTGCATGCCCAGGGAAATGCAGATCGCCACTTTGGGGACAGGAAGCCATTTTTCTCCAGGCCAGTTTGGCCAGGGATCCCGGAGGGTTTTTTTGGTCATCTTCGGGCCGTGGAACAGCAGTCACTGGGTGTGTGTGTGTGGGGGGGAGAGAGGTATTTGTGAATTTCCTGCATTATGCAGGGGGTTGGACCACATGACCCTAGAGGTACCTTCCAACTCTGTGATTCTATGTGCCTTCTCTGCTGTAGCCTCTGCCTTGTGGAACAACCTGTCTGAGGCTATCAGGAAGGCTCTCACTCTTCTGGCTTTCTGCAAACTATGCAGATCTGAAGAAGAGTGCATGCACACAAAAGCTTACGCCTAGAATAAAGCTTTGTTGGTCTTAAAGGTGCCACTAGACTCAAACTTTGTTCTGCTGCTTCGGAACGACACGGCTACCCTCCTGAATCTATGGAAAACCGAATTATTCAACGCAGTTTATCTACACAAATAAGATAGAAGGACCACAGTGTAACAGTCTAAATATCAAAGCAATAGCACCGTGTTAATTGTATTTATAGTGCATAAAGTGTGAAATAAACCTGTACTGATCAATTTCACAAAGCTACTTTGTATTTGTATTTTATGTTAGAATACCGTATATATTAGAACAAAATATAAATCCAACTGAATATGTTTTACAAAGACCATCACTTTAGACAGAATATTCAAGCAAATAAAGATACACAGAATGACAAATCACGTCAAAAGATACCCAGTTGGGTTGTAGAACAGAGCTGAAGGCTTGAAATATGCAAAAATGCACAACTGCAAGCCTACGAGAACTGGTATAACCTCATTTCTGACGCCTTCCTCAGGTCTTACAGCATCAAAAATAGAGTGTATATGCAATTCTATTGTTGTTTTCAACTGGTTGACGTAGAGTTAGTAGATTCCAAATGTTTTTTGTATGATACAGCATATAGTAGAGGGAATCACCAACCAGAATTTTTCAAACGTGGCACAAGCCAGCTGCGAATCCTGTTATGCTGTGTGCCACATTTGAAAAATTCTGGTTGGCGATTCCCTCTATTGTATGCTATATCTAATGAAAACATTTGGAATCTACTACCTCTACGTCAGAGGAGCTGCGGTGGCTCAAGTGGTTAAGACGCTGCAGGCTGTGGAAGGTCAGTAGTTCAGCAGAGCGCCGAAGAATAGATTCTTTTGAACTATGGTGCTGGAGAAGACTCCTGAGAGTCCCTTGGACTGCAAGAAGATCAAATCAGTCAATCCTAAAAGAAATCAACCCTGACTGTTCCCTGGAAGGCCAGATAATGAAACTGAAGCGCAAATACTTTGGCCACCCAATGAGAAGGGAGCACTCCCTGGAGAAGACCCTGATGCTGGGAAAGATTGAAGGTCAAAGCCAGAAGACGGGGACGGCAAAGGATGAGATGGCTGGACAGTGTCATAGATGCAATGAACATGAAATTGAGCCAACTTCAGAGGACGGCGGAAGACAGGAGGGCCTGGCGTGATCTGGTCCATGGGGTCGCGAAGAGTTGAACAACAATCCATGTAATCTGCCTTGAGTCCAAGTGAGAAAAGCGCAGCACAAGTAACATAAATAAATAAATTTATAGCATGCAACTACAGCCAAATAACTTAAACAAGGAGAAATATTCCTGCCCCAAGGAGATAGCGATCTACATTTCAACAGAAGACAAGGACAGCACAAGGAGAGGGTGAAGATGCAAGCAAATTTCGTTTCATCTTTCTATAGAAGCTTCTTACATTTCCAAGTGAATTTGCAGGGCCAGAAGTCTAAGAAGACGCCACATAAAAATACCCACTACTTACTGAAATGGCAGAGAAAAACTGTGCTTCCTGCTTACGTATGAATTCAGCACAGAGTAAGAACTGAACCATGCCCAAGATGTAAGAGGAGAAATAAAACGCCGGGTGGGGAAAGAGGATGCGGCAATGAACGAGACGCCAAGTCAAATCAAGAAAATTGGTTA
>NW_015192549.1:0-2367 GCF_001447785.1 Gekko japonicus | reverse complement strand
CTCCTCTGCGAGGGCAGCTCTGCACGTTCCGCTCCCCCCATACCTAGCAATCTAAAACAGTCCAGTGGCACCTTTTAGACCAAGTTTTACTCAGGTACAAGCTCTCTGCAAGGGCAGATCTTCACGTCCCCCCCCCCATAGCTAGCAGTCCAGTGGCACCTTTAAGCCCAAATTTTACTCAGGTACAAGCTCTCCCTCCTCTGCGAGGGCAGATCTGCATGTTCCCCCCCTGCCCCAAAGCTAGCAATCCAAAACAGTCCAAGTCTGGAAATTAGTATTTGGGGTGCAGCCTGAGCGGTGGGTGATGTCAGGAGGCATATGCAAATAGGTTATGCTAATGAGTTATGCTAATGAGCTCCTGCACCTCTTTTCCTATGAAATGACCCTATCATCATCATCATCATCATCATCATCATCATCATCATCATCAACATCATCAACATCATCACTATCATTATTATATTTGTATACCGCGATCATAGATTAAAAGGTACAGAACCAATGTTCCATTAAAGCCGTTAAAACCTATTAAATACACTCTAAACCAGGGGTGTCAAAAATGCGGCTCAGGGGCCAGATCAGGCCCCCAGGGGGCTTCTATCAGGTCCGCACTGGAACTAGCCATTTCCTGCTTCCAGTTCTGTTGCTGCTACTGCATCATAGCTTACTTCACCAGACTCTCTCAGTCACTCGGCCATTTCATGTTTTCCCCTGGGTCCTAGAGGCAGAACTCTGAGCATGAGATATCTCTGGTGAATGTCAATAAATCAAAAGTAGAATCAATAAATCAAAAGATACACACTTGAACAGCATACTCAGGATTGCAACAGCACAGACATTTTGACGCAATATTTCAGAGCAAGAGGTGTCTGTTATCAGATACTGTTAAATCAACAAAATATTGCAAGAGTGCTAATGTTTTAAGCATGTTTTTATTTTAAGTAAAAAAAAAAATCTTTGTGTTTGTTTTTATCTCCGCTACCTGGCATTACCTTTTACGACACACACGGCCGGGCCCAACAAGGTCTCATTTGTGTCAGATCCGGCCCTCGTAACAAACGAGTTCGACACCCCTGCTCTAAACAGCTTCCAAAAAAAGTCAGATGGCAAATTTAATTGTACTAGATCCCCTGTGCAGAGGAGGGCAGATCAGGGCCAGATATGTTGGTGACCACTGCTATCCTTGACCACAAGCCTGGCGGAACATCTCTGTTTTGCACGCCC
Source organism: Gekko japonicus (assembly GCF_001447785.1). Taxonomy (NCBI): domain Eukaryota; kingdom Metazoa; phylum Chordata; class Lepidosauria; order Squamata; family Gekkonidae; genus Gekko; species Gekko japonicus. Next base: position 1,143 of record NW_015192549.1, on the reverse strand, counting down.
TGCAGAACTGTCCTAGGTCCCGCAGGGCGTGGATGTCAGCAGGGAGAGAGTTCCACCTGGCAGGAGCCAATGCCGAGAAAGCCCTGCCTCTGGCTGAGGGTAGCCGGATGTCCTTGGGGCCAGGGATCAGCAGCAGGTGTTGATCTTCAGCTCGCAAGGCTCTCTGGGGGACGTACCGTGAAGAAGAAGATGATGATATTGGATTTATACTCCGCCCTTCACTTGGAGTCTCAGAGCGGCTCACAAACTCCTTTCCCTTCCCCTCCCCACAACAGACACCCTGTGAGGTGGGTGGGGCTGAGAGAGCTCTGACACAAACTGCTCTTTTTCAAGGACAGCTCTGCCAGAGCTTGTGACTGACCCAAGGTCACACCAGCAGGTGCATGTGGAGGCGTGGGGAATCAAACCCGGTTCTCCCAGATTAGAGTCCGCGCACTTAACCACTACACCAGACTGGCCCCGCAGGTACGCGGGTCCCAGACCTTCTAGGGCCTTGTAGGTCAGAACCGGCACCTTGAAGTGGATCCGGTATTCGGCTTGGAGCCAATGCAGCTGATGAAACACTGGTCGAATGTGTGCAGTCATTGGGGTGCCCGTAAGCACCAGCACGCCTGCGTTTTAGACCAGTTGTAATTCCCTGGTCCGCTTCAAGGGTAGCCCCACACAGAGTGAGTTATTATCCAGTTGTCAATGCCCCCTCTGAGCTGTGGAGTCTTGTGAGCAAAACCTCTACTTTGTGAGCAGCTGGCATTAAAGTTGTGAGTGAGCAATTTGGCTGCTGCATCGATTAGTTTGCTCTGGAGCCCTCCTTCCTGAGAAGAGACAAAAATGTGTGAGCCGGAGGCTAAAAAACTGTGAGCCAGCTCACACTCACTCAGCTGAGAGGGAACACTGCCAGTTATCCAGTCATCCAGCTGAGAGGTGACCATTGCATGGATCCCTGTGCCTCGGTCAGGGCGGGAGAGGTAGGGGGGCCAGTGGCCCGACCTGGTGCAGCTGTAAGAATGCCATAGATAAGGGGGCATCTGGAGTCACACCCAGACTCTCGAAGGTTGGTGCTGGTGTCAGGCGGGTGCTGTCAAAAGCCAGGAGCTGATGGATTCTGTTTCAGCCAACTCTGTCTCAACTATCCAACCGCAGCCT
>NW_015192548.1:0-2378 GCF_001447785.1 Gekko japonicus | reverse complement strand
TTCCTGTTTCTCTAGCTGCTTTTGACAGGTGAGGATTCCCTTTCTTCTCTTTGACCAAAGAGAGTGTCTAGCTGAGGTTAATAAAAAGAGTTAAATGGAAAAAAAAATCATTTTTTCCTCTCCCTCTGCAACCTTATTGTGGGAACCCAACATCACAGCACATTGGAAAGAATTAAAGGGAACATCCAGGAAAGGGAGGCATTTTGTTTCGGGGGGGGGGGGAATCAAAATTATTTTTAGGAAAAACCTAAAGGGTCCATTTACGATAGTCAAGACAAGGTCAAAATAGTTCAGATTCATTTTGATCTTCAATGAACCATAAAACTTCACCCTAAATTTGGTCCACATCCTATAAATGAAGCAAACGTTATCTAATTATCGAATACTTGCAGTGGGAGTTGGTGACTAAGAGTGTGGGATGAAAGATGCTTAAAATAAATACATACATGTTAATTAAACTGTGGATACATTTAGTCTGCTCTGCCCTAGATGAACATCGTCAGCAACACACTGAGTCATTCTTTGTCCAACTGAGTGAATAATGTGACTTGTTGAGGTCCCAGACTGGGTTGGGTCACATAAGGTATGCATGGAAAGAACTGGAGCTGTTTTGTTCACAGCCAAACTAGACATGATAGGGGCCCATGATTATTTACGCACCCGTAAATCAAGGGGAATATATATATATGTCTAGTTTGACACTTAAAGAAGGGAAGATTGGCGGCTGTGTAAATGTAATGGCATCTTAGAAATATTTTAAAGTTGACAAGTCGAAAGAAGAAGACATTGGATTTACACCCTGCCCTTCGCTACCTGAAGGCGTCTCAGAGCAGCTTACAATCCCTTTCCCTTCCCCTCCCCACAACAGACACCCTGTGTGGTAGGTGGGGCTGAGAGTGCTCTCTTGAGAACTGCTCTTGAGAGATCAGCTCTGAGAGAACCTGTGACTGACCCAAGGTCACACCAGCAGCTGCATGTGAAGGAGTGGGGAATCAAACCCGTTTCTCCCAGATTAGAGTCCACACTCCTAACCACTACACCAAACTGGCCCTGTAAGAATGTATGATGTGACTTGACCAAGTCCATTGAGGAAAGGGCAAAAGTGGGCCTATCATACTGCAGCAAATCCAATTTTGGCTGACTGTCAGTAAATGTCACTAATAGCTGGGCAAGGGATCAAATTACCTAGGGAATGAGAGTAATAATAAATGTGGATACACCCAAAGGAATAGTCAAATGACACACTAGTCATCACAGGTATTCACTGCTGTGCAATGGTTTTTGCATTTTGCCATTTTGTGTGATCTCTTTGGAGCTTTGTCATAATGTATTTATTGAATGGCTTTTGGGGGGGGGGTCCCTTCTGAGTGCCACTTGCTCCATTGCTCTCAATGGTGTAGTCCAAGTATACTGGAAAAAATTGGACTGGCTCTTGGAAGATGTTAAAGCAAAATGGAAGCATAAGCACAATAATGATGGGTTTGGGTGCACAGGGAAAACTATTTTTAACCAGTTTTTTTTTAGGGCAGGACTATGCACGGAGAACTATGCAGGACTATGGGCAGAGACGGCTGCTTGGTGGATGAGTTCTTGAGCTGTTCATTCGTAGTTACGCACCTATCTGAATAGGGTTTCTCAGGGCTTTTTTTTGTAGAAAAAGTCCAGCAGAAACTCATTAGCATATTAGGCCACACCCCCGACAGCACAGCTCATTGGCATATTAGGCCACACCCCATGTTACCAGAAGTGTGCTCATCCAGCCACACCCACCTTTTGCTTCTTATTCTGTTTACCTTGTTTGTTGTCAAAATCCAGGGCTTTTTTGTAGCAGGAACTCCTTTGCATGTTAGGCCACACACCCCTAATGTAGCCAATCCTAATGAGTTTCTGATGTTGGGTGTGGCCTATTATGCTAATGAGTTCCTGCTAGGCGTGGCCAACTTGGAAGCCAGCCGGAACTCCGTTCCTGTGCGTTCCTGCCCAAAAATAGCCCTGGCGTTTCTGCATGACGGGTTCCCACAGGCGAATCGAGCAACTTAGAAAGCACGGTGGCCTCCGAGTCCATTTCAACGGAATCCATTCAGATGATTCGGTTCAGCGTGCCACTCACACTATGACTGTGAGTTATCACTTAATAGGAAAACCGGTTAGTGTCGTTTAATCCTAGCACACTAGTGAGGGCGGAAAGGCAAGATATACATTACGTAAAATAAATAAATAAAATGCTGATCCAGGCACTCCTTCTGTTCAACAAGCAACAACCAATACAGCACACAGTCTAATATAGCCAGGAACAGCAAAACAGAGAAGTTGAATAACATCATCCTGTTAAGACACTGGTATGAGACGTCTTATGTTGGTAAGATACATGAGACTCT
>NW_015192547.1:0-2145 GCF_001447785.1 Gekko japonicus | reverse complement strand
GCCAACTCTGGGTTGGGAAATTCCTGAGGTTTGAGGATGGATCCTGGGGAGGGAGGGATTTGGGATGGGGGGGGGGACCTCAGCAGGGTCTAATGCCATAAAGTTCAAATGCCAAAGAAAATTTTCTCTGCAGAGGAATGGAGAACCAGCATGATGTGGTGGTTAAGAGCAGCGGACTCTAATCTGGAGAATGGGGTTTGACTCCCCAGTCTAGTCATCGCCATCCTTCACAGTCCAAGAAAAATACCCAGTGGTTCCCAATGAACCTCTCTACATACAGGGACAGGATCAGGGCTTCTGGAGTCACCAGATGGTTGCCCATTACTGATACATCCCTGAAGCTACATCTTAGCACAGGTGACCTGCAGAGGTTGTATAACACAGCGCTTGCCAAGAATATAGCAATGGCTGTCTATCACAGAGGCCTTCATAGGACAGCAGTGTCATGTAGAGAAGGATGGCTGAGGAATAAGGTCTTGGTCTCATCAAGAGTTGAACACAACTGAGTGCCAAGCCTCAAGATAGTTCAGTTTCACCCAAAAAGGCTGCCTCATGGGAATGCTTTTACAGTTTCGCAGGGATGGTAAGACGGAGCTCTTCCACCAGGCATTTGACTGAGGAACCAGTTGAATATAGGCTTAAGACCCTATGTCCTGGAGCTTGGAGCTATCATCATCAGCCTGCGTCTCGCTGGCATAAATTGAAATTTAGTATGGCACCGATATAATAGTCCTAAAAACATTGCTGACTAGACCCCATTATGACTGACTTCGATATTGTGGTCTGCCATTGCATATGTAATATTGTACACTAGCACTTTATAAATGTTTTATTAATGTCAGTTTTATGTAAGCTGCCCTGAGCCTGCTTCGGCAGGGAGAGCGGGGTATAAATCAAATAAATAAATAAATGCTGGTCTGTCTTCTGTTCCCCCACAACTCTTAAATAGATTTCCTACCTGCTCCTCCACAGTTATTTGTGTTGGGGCTTTTCTCACTAAAATAGGGAAATGCAATTCTGTTCTCCCTTGAAGACTTTTATAAGGCTTCAGTGGGAAATGGTCAGGGTGGATGGAATAATAAAAGTTTTCTTTTTCCCCCTTCTGTCCTTGCAAAACTCACTTTTGGATGAAGTGGGGATCAGCATTTATGGCTATGACCTGTATAGCCAAAGAGTTGTGATTCACGAACCTCCCAGTAAAGTTCTGTGGCACTTCAAAGACTAATAACATTTTAGGCAGATTATTTCAGTTGAAATATATGCATGTCTATAGTATACGGTTTCCAGGCCTGGTTTCCTTGTGGGAGATGGGGGGTGGGGACGGGACATGGAGAGGCAGCCATCAGCAGTGATGTGACATCACTTCCAGGAAATCCTGCAAGTGACAAGTTCTACCATAGAGTTTCAAGAAGTTCCTATAGTGGCATAACATATGGGGAAAATCATAGAATCATAGAGTTGGAAGGGGCCATACAGGCCATCTAGTCCAACCCCCTGCTCAGTGCAGGATCAGCCCAGAGCATCCCTGACAAGTGTTTGTCCAGCCGCTGCTTAAAGACCGCCAGTGAGGGGGAGCTCACCACCTCCCTAGGCAGCTGATTCCGCAGTTGCACAACTCTTACTGAAGTGATGTCACACCATTTCCAGTGCTAGGGTTGCCAGCTCTGGGTTGGGAAGTAACTGGAGACAGGGAGAATGGGGTTTGAGGAGAGAAAGGACCCTCAGCCAGGTACAATGCCATAGAGTCCACCTTCCAAAGCAGCCATTTTTCTCCAGAGGAATGATCTTTATTGTCAAGAGATCAGTTGTAAAAGTGGGAAATCTCCAGCCCTCACTGGGAGGTTGGCAACCCTAGCCAGTGCAAGCGATCTATCTAATCATATTTCTATCCCACCCTCCTCTGCAAGTGGGCTCAGGGTGGGTTACAACAGAATAAAACAGTTAAAACATCATGGTATACTTATAATTAAATCCAGTAGACCCCAATAACACAATCCACAAGATGGCAATTACAATTTGACAGGATCACCTACATCAATCCTGCATGTGTGCCCGAGATGGACCAGAATGTCAGGCAAGTATACATAACCACCATCCATAACACAGTTGAATTAGCGGAAGCCCCGAAAAATGAGTGGGGCAAGG
>NW_015192546.1:0-2251 GCF_001447785.1 Gekko japonicus | reverse complement strand
CTACCATTTTTGTCCTTTATCATGGACATTGTCCTTTATCCCTTGATTTCTCCAATTTTCTTGAAGAGATCTCTAGTCCTTCCCATTCTATTGTTTTCTTCTATTACTTTGCACTGTTCATTCAGGAAGGCCTCCTTATCTCTCCTTGCTGTTCTCTGGAAATCTGCGTTCAGTTGGGTAAATCTTTCCTTTTCGCCTTTGCCTTTCGCTTTCCTTCTTTCCTCTGCTATTTGTAAAGCCTCATCAGAAAGCCATTTTGCTTTCTTGCATTTCTTTTTCTTTGGTATGGTGGTGATTGCTGCCTCCTGTACAATGTCACGAACCTCCGTCCATAGTTCTTCAGGCACTCTATCTATCAAATCCAGACCCTTGAATCTATTCTTCACCTCTACTGTATATTCATCAGGGATGCGATCTAGGTCAAACCTGAATGGCCTCGTGGTTTTCCCGATTTTCTTCAGTTTAAGTCTGAATTTTGCAATGAGTAGCTCATGATCTGAGCCACAGTCAGCTCCAGGTCTTGTTTTTACTGACTGGATAGAGCTTCTCCATCTTTGACTGCAAATTATATAGTCAATCTGATTTCGGTGTTGCCCATCTGGTGATGTCCATGTGTAGAGTCGCCTCTTAGGTTGTTGGAAAAGGGTGTTCGCTATGACCAGTGTGTTCTCTTGACAAAACTCTGTTAACCTTTGCCCTGCTTCATTTTGCTTTCCAAGGCCAAACTTGTCTGTTATTCCGGTTAACTTTTGACTTCTTTGTATAGGGAAGTAAAAAAAACAAAACCTTTGTAAGTTAACTAAATCTAAACACACAAAAAGCGGCTTGAAACTCACTGAGAGTTTCCCAGAAGAACAAAATGTTGACGGTATAAGGATCCAATTAAATCAAATGTTGTGCACTGATGCAGTTTCCTGGAACTCGGGGGCTGCCAGAAAGAAGGTGAGCTTTGAGGGAAATACAAATAGACCAGAAGGATCTGGTATCCGCCTATTGGGATGCAATTAGTGTGTGCAATTAGCCTATTGTGTGCAATTAGCCTATTGTTGGGAGTGGGTGTGTTTGGGGTGTGCCGTTTGACGGGATTATAAGTAGGGCTTCGGCCCTGCTGGAGTTGTCTTGTAGTTGCACTAAATCACTGAACGAAGCATGAGCTGATCACTACTCACATGTTGAACCCAGTATATTTCATCAACAGAAAAGGGTGGTGAAATTAGCCTGTCCAAGTCCCCAAGAATTTAGGGAATCCTGAAGATTTCCAAACAGCTCTCCTGCTGGAAACTCCTCAGTTATACCCAGTGTGCTTCTCTCTTAATATGAGGAAAATGTGGAAAAATTATCCCCACCTTACATTTGCAATATACTGCCTAAGTCAAGCAGTTAGTTTTCCACAGATCAACAGTTAAGTCTCAGGACAAGCCGTTTTATGATATCCCAGATTTTCATGGTGTGTTTAAAATTTCATAGTGTTAGCTATTGGTAACAAAGCTTTTCCTAAATCCCACATTTCAAAACAACACCAGCCCCATGATTTGTGTGCTACGTTCTAACACAATTAGCAGCAGGAAACGGTCATCTGTGATAGAGGCCCCATATGGTCCCCTCCTTCAGTTCCGTATTAAAATACAGGCTCATACTGCTGTAAAAGTTAAACATTATAAGCTCACCTTTCTCCCAGAAAACTGGGACCAAAGTCAAATAACTGAAACAATCCAAACAAAAATACTGTAAAAACAATATAATCAAGACAGCCTGCAAAACATAGAAAAATAAATAATATCCTCTTACATACAGTTGCAAAATAAATAATCAAATCATTCTATGCCTTCCTTATCCTGTGCCCAGGGGTCATTTAGTAGAAAAAGAGGTGCAGGAGCTCATCAGCATAACTTAGGGCACCAGGGCCAAAGGGGGCACCACAAAGTTGGGAAAACGGTGAAAAGAAAAAGGAATGAAGATTTGTGTAAAAAAAAAAAATCTATAAAACTAGTGCAAATTGATCATGGTGCACCTGGGGGTTATCTTCTATTTTTTGTTGGCGAGCTGCATTCTGAGAGGTAATAATTTCAAGGATGTTATCAGTGATTTTGTGAAAACGAAATGTAGAAAAATGCCTTTCAGGTCACAAATACTGGAATGTTGATACATTTAACTTGCGAAATATTACAATAGATGTTGTGTTGCATTTTTGCAGAACTTTATGTAGCACAAGCTTGGCTTCCTTTGTACCGTATATTGTGTTATCCTATGA
>NW_015192545.1:0-2178 GCF_001447785.1 Gekko japonicus | reverse complement strand
TCATAGGGTTGTTGTTGTGGGGATAAAATTGAGAACTGAATAAGCTGCTTTGGGTCCCCATTACGAAGAAAAGCAGGGTATAAATATCTAAATAAGCCAGGCAAAGTTGCTAGGGAAAAGCACACAGCAATTTATTTATTTTAAGAACTGGAGAATAATATTAGATGTAGGGTTGCCAGTCATGGTCTGGCATCTGATGGGACTCCAGGGGGCGGAGACATGTGGGCGACAGCGTGACATAATTTCCAGGGAAACCCTGGACAAATTGGTTGCCAATGTGAGATTCCCTGCCATACTGGGAGACTTACACAACAAAGAAAAATACCGTGGAGAATAATGAAAACAAGTAGGCAAGTACTGGGAGACTTGGCAACCCTAATTAGATGGCGCACTAGCAAGTTCAAAGAACCCAACTGGACGTTGTAAGGATCCACGGAAAGCCTCTCACGTAAAGAATCTATAGCTTGCTTTTCACCGACTGCAAAGGCCTGAAACTTTGGTTCAGAAAGCTGGGTCATGTCATGATAAGACTGGATACCAGATGCTTTGGCAGGAAATGATTGTTTGGAACTAAGAACATGGTCAAGCACCCTGATGAGACTAAGCGGGAAGTACCTGGAGCTGTGCCCAGAATCATTTTAAATAGGAGAAAGGCTCTCTTCCCTTTAACTCATGTAGAAGGGATATTTTAACCTGTGTAGAAGGTGTCACAATGCGGGGCTAGGCAGGGGCAAGGCAGTCAGGATACAGTCCAAGGTCAAGAGCCAGGTATGCACGTTAGCCGAAAAACCAAGTTCAATACACAAAGTCAGCGCAGGGTAGTCAAGGTATAGTCCAAAGTCAAGAGCCAGGCAAGCAAACCAATCAGAAAGCCAAGTTCAAATCACAAACCGTTAGAGTCATCAGGAAACCAGAGTCCAAAAGTCAAGAGCCAGAGAGTCAAAAGTTCGGGGTGCAGAGTTGTAGCCAGGGTTCCCTCTAAGCTGAGTTAGTGTGAGCTAGCTCACAGTTTTTTGGCCTCCGGATCACACATTTTTGTCTTAGCTCAAAAAGGATGGCTCCAGAGCAAACTAATTTATGCAGTAGCCAAATTGCTTGCTCACAAATTTAATTGCAGTAGCTCACAAAGTAAAGTTTTTGCTCACAAGACTCCACAGGGTAGCCAGTGTTCCCTCTAAGCTGAGTTAGTCTGAGCTAGCTCACCATTTTTTAGCCTCCAGCTCACACATTTTTGTCTTAGCTCAGGAAGGATGGCTCCAGAGCAAACTAGTTTATGCAGTAGCCAAATTGCTTGCTCACAACTTTAATGCCTGTAGCTCACAAAGTAGAATTGTTGCTCACAAGACTCCAAAGCTTAGAGGGAGCATTGGTTGTAGCGTGGTCGTTCGAGCCGGGGTCAAGAAGCCAAGGAAATCCAGACAGGAACCAGGAGTTGGGATCACGAGTGAGGGGGTGCAGAACTTTCGTTCGAAGAGACTAGTTGCTGGCATGATTTGTCGGCGTGAGGGCGTGGGTTAAATAGCCCATACACCTGCTGGCAATTAGCCCGCCTCAAGCGAGTCCTGGCTCCTGCTAATACTCGGTGCTGAATGAACGTCTGGGACGCATGCATGCCTCTCGCTGCCGGGCTGCCATCTCCCGGCGGCGCTGTTCCCTCAAGCAGAATACGGGTGGGGGCGAATCAGGCGGAGAACTGTCCTAGCGTGCTTCTGCCTCAGCTGTTGCTGGGGTAACCTCTGGAATCCCAGCCCCGTCAGGTGCGAGAGTTTCTGGCATTGAGAGATCATCCCCAGCAGCACTTAGATCCTCTGCTGGGGCCGCTTATTCGCACTCAACCGGAGCTGCTTGCTCTCAGTCAGCAGGAGCCGTGACAGAAGGGATATCTTAACTGTATAAAATAATTGAGATACATATTAAGCATGTTATAGGGATCATTTATATACATGTTAGGGAATAGTATAAGATTACAACGTAGAGTTCATGGGAAGTTTAGCTATGTCAAAAGTCGGGTGTTTACCAGAATAAGGAATAAACATCATACTTAAGCATCTCCAAATAAGGAGGTTACAATGACATTTTGGCACAAAGATACCTTATGTAACACTCTAGGACCCAGGTCTAGACTATACACCAATGGGTCACGATGACCCATTGGCAGCTGGGAGGCAGGGAAATTCC
>NW_015192544.1:0-2123 GCF_001447785.1 Gekko japonicus | reverse complement strand
CCCCCCTCCCCGGGGGTGGGGTCAGGCAGAACTTGTTTCTGCAATGACCACAGGGAAGAATCAGCTCTGGCAACATTCGGCACCTGATACCCACCTGTGTACATGCTATGCAGTGCTGCTGTATCCTCTAAACAAAATCCGAGTCGATTAGCGCTTTAACAGACCAACACAATTTGGGGGTGGGGAGGCCTTTGTGAGGCAAAGCTCATTTTGTCGAACACAAGTGCAATTGAAGTCCAGTGAATCTTCATTCCTGTTTGTATCTGACTCATAAAATCTTATCCTCCGGAAAATTGTGTTGGTTTCTAAAGCACTGCTGGGATTTCATAATGCTAATACAGACTAACACAGCTACTCACCTGAATCTGTCCACTAAGTACATTATAACCACCTGTCACGCTTGCGTTGTGAACACCTGTTTCTTTATGTAACCATTGACAACAAGACCCTGAAAATCCCATTGATATCATTTCCTCACCGGGTGCCCTGGCCCGCTCTCCTTTACACTTGTGAAGTCTGCTTGCTATTTTTACGATACCGGAATCTATTTGGGTTTCATCAGACGCCTTCCGTGATGGGGGGGTTTTTTTTGGGGGGGGGCGGATTTTCTTCGCTAGGCTTCTTGCTTGATCTTGCTGTGCTTTTTAAAAAATCACCGGCTGACCACGTGGGTTTAGTGCAGTGTGGTTTGGCTTCCATTGAGCCCTATGCCTGCCTTCTTCACTTACGTGAGGGCAGATTGGGGGTAGAACAGCCACATGGGTAGTAAGGGGGGGAGGGATAGCCGGTTTTTTTAGTGTGTGCGTGTGTTCTGGCCTTTCCCAGGTGGGTTCACGTGATCTGCGCCATCGCCATCCCAGAGGCCCGTTTCGTCAACGTCATCGAGCGCCACCCTGTTGACATCACTGCCATTTCTGAACAACGGTGGAAGCTGGTAAGAGCCACTTGCCCGGAGGGCTGGCTTTGGAAAGGTGGGGCTGGGTCAGGAGCTGCAGCAAGCCCCGGCGTGGAGATGAGCAGGGGCTCTGTCGCACGACCGAGAGGCTTCTCCCTCCCTCTGTCACGCAAAGGGGGCTCAGGCCATGTGGTGGAGCTAGCAAGGGTTCATTATTCAGGCGGAGTGACAGCCCCGCATTGATACACAAGCGATAAATTGCGTGGAGATGGTTCCTTTATGGATAACCTGACATTTCCAGCACGCCATCCTCTTCATTACCCACGCTTGTACGAGTGAATTAAAAATCCTTTTTTTACACGGGGCCTGCTTGTACGGCTTAATGGGCCTCCCCGGAGAAATCTGTTAAGTCCTCTGCGGCTGCCAAGAAGCTTTGCAGGTTGGCCCCGTCTTCTGTCTCTCTGCCTCTGCTAGAGTTGCCTTGTGGGTCCGAGTGGGGCTCGAGCAGAGCTGGGCGTGTTCCTTCCCGCTTGGAGTTTGGGTGTGTGTGTTGTTTTTTTTTAAACTTGCAGTAGATTTGTAGGCGTTACTGCTCTGAAGGGGGGGGCGCGGGTATCCGGAACTGTATGCTGCAGATATACAGATGCGGAACTTTAAAAGTTGCACGGGGACTTGGCAGTCGAAGATTCAGGCAATGTTTGGGTGCAAAAAGAAACCTTGTAAGCAATGGTCCCTCTAAGCTGTGGAGTCTTTTGAGCAAAAATTCTAATCCGTGACCGACTGGCATTAAAATTGTGAGCGAATGATTTGGCTGCTGCATAAATTAGATTGCTCTGGAGCCATGCTTCCTGAGCTAAAACAAAAATCTGTGAGCTGGAGGCTTAACTCAGCTCAGAGGGAACACTGCTTGTTAAGCAGTGGCAGGAGCAGAGAAAGAGGGTCTCTGAGCCTAGTGGAAGGATCCGGGCAGGTGCCGAAGGCCAACGTAGAAGCTTGGTTGGAAGCAGATGAGCAGAGAGGGCAGGGAAATAAGAGGCGGGAGCGATCTGCCTCCCAGCCTGGATGGCCCCAGGCTAACTCGATCTCAACAGATCTCAGAAGCTAGGTAGGGTCAGCCCGAGTCAGTATGTGGACGGGAGGCCACCAAGGAGAAGTGCAGGGTTGCGACGCAGAGGCAGGCATGGGGAGAACCACACACACACACCCCGAACGTCTCCTGCCTTGAAAA
>NW_015192543.1:0-2106 GCF_001447785.1 Gekko japonicus | reverse complement strand
CGACAGTTTCACACCTGGCCACATGGCCCACGTTGAAGTTAGGGCAGCATATTTGAATATTGCCCCTTCCCCTTCATTAGGACGTCACCACTCTTTGACCTATAGCCATAGTAGAGAGGACGGACCCTAAGGGTTTATGGCCTTAAGCCAAACCCAAAAACATAGCTTTTAAAAAGAGAAACATGGCTTTGTTTCTCTGGTTAACCCCCCCCCCCTTGCCGTGCACTAAGGTGCTTCAGGTAACTCTTATTGTGTTCTCTGGAGTCGCGACCAGAGAGCCCGCACGTGGCTTGGCAGGACCGGCCTGTGTGTCTTAGAGTCTACCAGTTGATGCTTTAGCTGCCCTCTTAGAAGACTTCTTCCAGCTTGGACCTCAGATAAGTATGAGCGATATCCTGCTGTGTTATCCCCCTTGTCTGTAGCCTTTGTTATTTTCCATGCTGACTGTTTTCTATGAACTATTGTAACTAAGGATCTTGTGTGAATCTTGTATGTATCTGATTTTCGTATGTCTGAGAACTGCTTAGTAAAGGCAACAATTATTCAGTAACCATAGTGTGTTGTCTCATTTCCTGGGAAATAGGAGCGTTCGTTTGCCAATCCGCCTTCTGTATACACGGGAAATTACTCACGCAACGCCCACTGCTGTAGATAGCTGACTTGGGCTCCCCGGAACCATCCTGAGAGAGGAGTTCGGGTAACAGCGGGGGGCACCCTCCTTCCAACACGGACTGGTGTGCCGCAGTGGTAGGCGGTGGCAGCTGAGCGTTGGTGGCAGGAGATGAGCGGCAATCCGGTGGAACATGGCGGCGATCCGGTAACGGACGACGAGCGACTTAGGCGGTGATTGGCCCAGAAGTCACAGCGATGAGATGACGCGGCACAGTCGGAGCCTATGGGACGGAGACCAGCGCTGCAACTGTCACATAGCCGTGTACCGTGGGAACCAACCCAGAAGGAGTTGCTGTGGGAAGGAAGAGCTTCGCCGAGACCCCATCGCCGACTCCATTGAAATAGAAAGAACCCACCACGGAATAAGAGCTGAAAGAACCACACAAAGAGAAGAACTCCGCTGCTTGGGTGCCTAGTAGGTATTCACTTCCCCCCTTGCACTGTGGCCCTAGCTGGGTTTAAATGTCTCTGTAAACTGCTCCGAGCCTCCGGGAAGGAGTGGTATATAAATGGAATGTGTAATGTAATGTAAAAAACTGTGGGCTAGCTCACACTAACTCAGCTTAGAGGGAACACTGCCCTCTACACTGCATGTCACTTTCACTTCCTTTGATCATCGGGTTTTATGGTACCTTCTGCATAGATTTATGGCCATTCAGGGGTGACTTTGCAGTCAGTACGGTGTTGCCCCCGGGGGTATCTCAATGTGATTTTGAGCTGCACCTTTCCCTCAGCATTGAGAAAATGTGGAACGAATGCCAGATGCAGAACCAGCCAGGGTCTCCAAATCCCTCACCAACCTCATTGCCCTTGTCAGACTCTTTCCAGCTTATTGACATCCTTCCTAAACTTTGGTGCCAAAAAATGAGACCAGTGCTCCAGGTGAGATCTAACAAAACACTCCTAGTAAGATCTACCTAAATACGTTTTACGTATTACAGTTTTTTTCCCAGATTTAGAAAAAAAAAATAGCCTCAAGATCTTGAGACATCAATATTTACATTCATGGAGGACCATAGTGTCCTGGACAGAAATATCACCCAAGAAAGAACATGACATTCATATGCATCATACCATATCACTCTGTCACAGGCTAAGAACACCAGGTTGGGAAATACCTGGAGATTTTGGAGGTGGGGCCTGAGGAGGGTGTGGTTTGGGGAGAGGAAGGACCTCACTGGGGTATAATGTCATATTGTCCACGATCCAAAGCAGCCATTATTTCCAGGGGAGCCCTCACCTGGATAGCCCAGGCTAGCCCGATCTCATCAGATCTCGGAAGCTAAGCAGGGTCAGCCCTGGCTAGTATTTGCATGGGCAACCTCCAAGGAATACCAGGGACATGACACAGAGGCAGGCAATGGCAAACTGCCTCTGAAACATCTCTTGCCTAAAAACAAGTCGGGCTCACCACCTAGTGGTGCATAAGGCTAA
>NW_015192542.1:0-2851 GCF_001447785.1 Gekko japonicus | reverse complement strand
CACTGCTTACAGGGTAGCTTTCGACCGCTGCACCGCACTTGCCTTCTGCGGCCATCATGGTCTTTCCGCCACAGTGTGCCCTGAGAAGACTTTCAAAACCTTTTTGTTAAAAAATCAGCAATTGACGTATCACTACATTCTTGTCATGTTATAAGGAATCTATCTCAAGGATCCCCAACATGGTGCCCCAACATGGTGCCCCAACATGGTGCCCCCGGTCGCCATGAGGCCCACCGACACCTTTTCTGGTGCCCGCCAAGCGTTTTTAGAAAGTGGGTGGGTCGGGTGTGGCTTTTGCCCAGCAAGGCTTCTGATTGGCCACTGGAGATTTGATGGGCTGTGCACATTTTTCCAAGCCTTGCTTTGGCAGCAGCTGCCCCCACAGCACAGGGATCGTTCCCGTGTGACTGAAGGGAAGCTGCGGCATCCGTTTCGTGACTGGCTCCACCCAGTGTTCCCTCTAAGATGAGTGAGTGTGAGCTAGCTCACAGTTTTTTAGCTTCCGGCTCACATATTGTTTGCCTTAGCTCAGGAAGGATGGGGCCCCAGATCAAACTGATCTATGCAGTCGCCCAATCGCTCACCCACAGCTTTAATGCCAGTAGCTCACAAAGTAGAATTTTTGCTCACAAGACTCCACAACTTAGGGGGAGGGTTGCTCACCACCAGAATTGCCGAGGGATTCAACCACACATCCCTTTTAGTGTAAACAAACGTAGGTTTCTTTTGCAAATGCAGCCGCTCAGGGCTTTTTTTGTAGAAAAAGACCAGTAGGAACTCATTAGCATAATAGGCCACACCCAATAGCAGAAACTCATTAGCATATTGGGCCACACCCCTGACAGCACCACTCAGCCTATTAGGTAACCCACATGTTACCAGAAGTGTGGTTATCCAGCCACACCAACCTTTTGCTTCTTATTCTGTTTACCTTGTTTGTTGTCAAAACCCAGGGCCTTTTTTTGTAGCAGGAACTTCTTTGCATGTTAGGCCACACACCCCTAATGTAGCCAACCCTAATGAGTTTCTGCTGTTGGGTGTGGCCTGGTATGCTAACTGCTGGGCGTGGCCAACTTGAGAGCCAGCTGGAACTCCGTTCCTGTGCGCTCCTGCCCAAAAATAGCCCTGCAGCCACTTTGTGGCTGTGCCCATCATGCTGCGTCAGAATTGAGAAGGTGCCCACGGACACAACGAGGTTGGGGGGCCTTGATTTACCTGCCCGCTAACCCAAGTCCCCATCTTTCACGTTTTCTTAAAGTCAGCCAAGGGAACGCTTGTCTTTTAGTCTTGTCGGTAGCCTGCAGAGACCCTACCTAGGCAATTGGTTGCTGCTGGCAAATAATCGTACGTTTTTGTCTCCACAGGCATTTAGATCATCACAAGCTGTGGGACCCCAATGAATTTGCTGTCCATTGCTTTAAAATAATTATGTACTCTATACAGGTGGGTTCACTTTGTTCCTGTTTTGCAGCGATTAGGCCAAAAGATTTAGCTCTGAGGTCCAGAAGCAGACCTTTTCCACGCAGGTTTTTTGACCTGAGTTTGATGATGTGGGGAAGTGGACTTTTCTCCTTGTTTCCCCATGCATCATGGTTCATTCGTATATTTCCCAGGGTTTCCCCAGCATTTCTCCAATCTTTAGAGAGCCATTTTGGTGTAGTGGTTACGTGCGCGGACTCTAATCTGGGAGAACCGGGTTTGATTCCCCATGCCTCCACATGCAACTGCTGGTGTGACCTTGGGTCAGTCACAAGTTCTCTTAGAGCTGTTCTCTCAAGAGCAGTTCTGGAAAGAGCTCTCTCAGCCACACCTACCTCACAGGGTGTCTGTTGAAGGGGGAAGGGAAGGGGATTGTAAGCCGCTCTGAGACTCCTTCAGGTAGTGAAGGGCAGGGTATAAATCCAATCTCTTCTTCTTCATCTTGTTTCCCAAACCTGCTCTGCTGTTATGTTTTGGCTGCCATGTGAATGGCAAAGCTCAGATATTCATGATCCTTCCACCATGGCAGCTGTTTCCTCCTCCGCCACACTGGAATTGGGGGGGGGGTGTTATATAGCAATCTCTATATCACATTCTCTGAATTTCCAGCTTCCAGTTTTTAAAAAAGTATTTCTCTAGCCCTTTTCATTGTAGAGATGGATGGTGAAAGGCATGTCTGCTATGAAAAGGTCTTGAAACTATTTTTAAAAAAATGAAAGTCGGTAATTCAGAGAACTTGAAACGTAGATTATGTTATAACAATATTCAGTTGCTAATTTTTTTTAAAAGCCCTGTTTGCCTCTGCACTAGATTGGCAGCCACAACTGCCGTGAGGAAGCTGTGCAAACCTATCTTTGTGTAGAAAGCACCGTAGTAATCAGGGCTATTTTTGGGCAGGAACGCACAGGAACGGAGTTCCGGCTGGCTTCAGAGTTGGCCACGCCCACTACAGCCAAAACCTCTGCGTGTGTGGCTGCAGAGAGAAAGCCTGGAGAACAACACACACACCCCCAGCGACTCCAATGCGGGCAGGACAGGGGGCCCCTGGAAGGATCGGGGCGGCATTTAAATCCCTCCCTGTGCCTTCCCCGGCCTGTCCAAGGGCTGGCTTGCCTGGGCTCCCCGCAGCCGCGAGGCACCCAAGCAAACCAAGGGAGGGCATGGGGTGTGGCCTATTATGCTAATGAGTTCCTGCGGGGCTTTTTCTACAAAAAAAAGCCCTGGTAGTAATATTGGAAAGCATGCCTGCCTCCAGCTGTGTGCAGTACAGTTCTCCTTTTTGGAGGTAAAGGGGCCAAAACATGTTTTCCAGGGTTTACATACTGAACATTTTATAATGTCCCGAGTGGCTTTTTACTCATCCCAGCTCTTT
>NW_015192541.1:0-2292 GCF_001447785.1 Gekko japonicus | reverse complement strand
AGCATATGCCACACCCCCTGACTTCACAGAAAGATGACATGAGATGGAGTGCACACCGAGACGCTCTCCTCCAGCTGGGTGGGAGGGAACAGTGAGGGGAAGGGCTGGGACAGCCTGGCCGAGGCCAGTCACCGAGGAAGCATCCTGCGCCTCTCTGCCTGTCCCCGCCACCATGGGCCCGCTTGCCCGGGCAGAGCTGAGCTCGGGCTGGGGCCAGGGCTGGGCTGCTCTGTGGCACTCGGAGTTCCTCCATGAAATACTGCTACACGTGCTCCTGCTGGGGGCAGGGCTTGCTGCCTTTACTGCCGGAGCGCCGCTCCTGCGCGCTCCGGCTCGAAAAGACCTCTGCCCATAAGTGACAATGGACAGCTCTAGGAATCACTGGAAACTTTATGGTTTTATCATAGATTTCCCAGTGATTTTTTAGAGAAACCCACCGTGACTTCTGGGTTGTACTGAGAAGGGACGTACAGGCGTGGAGGTCCACAACGATGGCAGGAGGCCTGGCAACCCTAGACTGAAAAGTCTAAGATGGCTTACTGTTGACAGGGAAGGAACCTTCTGAGAAACACGTGAAATATTACCTCAGAATATGTGAAGGGAAGTGTGAGCACCCTGTCTTTCTTCCCTGCTGCAAGTTTTAAAGCGAGCTGTGCCGTCTTGAGCCATGCAAAAGAGTCTTATCAAGGCAAGGTTTAGAGAACTTTGTGATGCTAGCTGCAAGTTTCCTTTGAAGCTGTATATCTGGATTAGGAACTGCTGTTGTCAGCTTTTCGATGTCAGGAATAAATGAGCAGAGGGACATATAAGCACAAGAAGAGAAATGAGCGAGTCTGCAAGCCATTTCAGAAGATAAAAATACAAGAAATCATAAATAGTAATAAACTTAAAAAGCACTAAGGTCGGCTCAATGTAGCCCGTAGGACAAATAAATAGTAAACCCATTCTACGGGGGCCCGAGGGAGAGGGAGAATGGGACAAAAGTGACTGCTTGAAGGTGTAAGCAGGCCATTATTAGTGAAACAAAGAAGGCTACCCGATTTACAGATAATCCACTCATTTCCCAGTTTACCCATGAAAGCTGCCGGAACTCTCTGACATAGATCCGTGTCCTCAGCCAGTTAAAGAGACATACAGTATTTTGATGGTGCTGCTTTATAAGCTGGTACTGCATATGGGCTGACCCATCTATCTGGATACTTTGCCCTATCACTGCTTTGCCCCCAGCGCACAAGCAAGGATTTTGTTCTTCTGAGGTTTACAAGATTATGCATGGGACAGAGCAGGCAGAGAAAGAGGTACTTTTCTCCCTTTCTCACAATACAAGAACTCATGGGCACTGTTAAGTCGCTCGCTTAACAAAGCAGTCGGAGAGTGATTCAGCAAGAACACAACTTTATTCTTCAACTCGAACACAACTCCAACACGGATCAACATCTGATAGCCAGAACAACTTTTACATTGCAGCTGTCCTGCTTTTAAACATTCCCGGCTAATATAGCCACACCCACTGTACACATATCAACCTATGAGGTTGCCGAGATAATGTCCAATCACATTCGTTCCCACTCAGGGAGCTTGCTTGAAGTGATTGGCTTGTTAGTTCCTGGGCTAGCAATTCTATTGGATGTATTTGGATCCTAGCCCAGGACGAAGCTCAACATTACATTTCAATTAGATGTTCCACACATTGCATTCAAGGCAGCTTTGAATACATTACAGGCACTCAATGAAATTGCTGAGCAGTCGGGTTAGAACGGATAAAAGGAAGTACTTCTTCCCCCAAAGAGTGATTAACACATGGAATTCACCGCCACAGTAGGTGGCGGAGGCTACAAGCATGGACAGCTTCAAGAGGGAATTGGAGAAACCACCCTAAGACTGCTTGTCGGGGAGGGTGGGGTATAAATCGAATAAACAAATGAACATACATATGGAGCAGAGGTCCATCAGTGGCTATTAGGCAGAAGGTATAGATAGGAACTCTCAGTCTGGGGCAAGTGATGCTCTGTCTTCATGGTGCTTTGGGGGGGGGACAGTGGGAGGGCTTCTAGTGTCCTGGTGGACCTTCTGATGACACCTGGTATTTTTGGCCACTGTGTGACAGTGTTGGACTGGATGGGCCATTGGCCTGATCCAACAGTGGCTTCTCTCTTATGTCAAACTAAGCAGGCCTGACCTGACTAGCCCTGGCTAGCTCGATCTCATCAGATCAGAAGCTAAGCAGTCTTTGGCTGGGAGACCACCAAAAGAATCCAGAGGTGCAATGCAGAGAGAGGCCATGGCAAACCA
>NW_015192540.1:0-2680 GCF_001447785.1 Gekko japonicus | reverse complement strand
GTTCCTGCCCCAAAATAGCCCTGACAGGAGCCCTTACTAACTTGCCAGCTGCAGATAAGACTAATTAGGGAAAAGCTACTTCAAGCTGGGTGTGAGCTATTGCCCACTTGTGGCAGCAACACGTCACCTCACGGTGAATCCTGCGACCACAACTCCTGACTCTGCTCTACTCCTGTGACTCTTGGACTCTCTCTGACTGTAACAACTGACCTTGGGCGATTTGGACTACACCTTGTACGTTCCTTTGACCCGCTGCTGCCTGCGTGGCTTGGACTTGGACTTTGGAGCCTGCGAGACCAGCTGGTCTATGACAGTTGTAGGGTTGCCAGGTTCCTCCTGGCAACTGGTGGGAAAAGGGGGGACTTAACGGGAGCAGCAGGGAGGCCCATTGGATGTACAGTGATCTGTCTATGTCACTGCTCACGTGACCCAGAAGTGATATCATCATGTCTGGGCCTTTGGCGCAATGCTCTGGTGTTAGGGCCAAAACTCTATGGTAATTTTAGCTTCTACCATAGTTTCTGCCCAGAGTGTAACCTCAATGTCCCGGATGTGATGATGTCACTTCTGGTTCACGTGGGCAGTGACATAGACAGGTTGCACCAGTCACACATAGACTTGTCACTGCACGTCGGATGGTTCTCCCTCATTTTCAGGGCAAGCCCCTCTCCCGCCAGCCAGTTGATCAGCAGCAGGGAGATAGGCAGTGGGGGACACCTTCAGTTTCTACTGCAGAGATTCTCTGGGACTTCGATTCTGTTCTGCATGGCTTCTGTTGTCCTTGCTTTTTTGCTGTTTTTCCCTCCATAGGAGCACCTTCTTTGGGGGGCTGTAACTTGGACCCCATAAATCCAATCCTCATCAAACTTGGAGGGCAAGTAGAGGAGAGTCATCTGGAGATCTCTTGCATGTTTGGCATCTTTAATTTGCACAGGATCCATTCTATACAATCCTGACCCTCATGAACCTGTGCTTGTCATTTCCCCAGAAAATGCTTTCCTGGGGACACCTTCTTTGGGGGAGCCATAACTCGAACCCCATAAATTCAATCCTCACCAACCTTGGCATGTAGGTAGAGGTGGGTTAGCCGGATATCCCTTGTGAGTTTGGTGTCTCTATCATGCTGAGGGGTGTTCTACCATGTCACAAACCTCACAAATGAAACTGGTTTATTTGTGATGTTTCATGGTTCATGAAGCTGGCATACCATGAACCATACCACATTTTCCCAGTTCATGCCCATCACTACTCAACACCAGTTCTCTAGGTGAAATCCATCTGGTTGTCCTCATGAATTACCCCTGCATTGACCCATGTGGATCTATAAGAACCAGATCATCACTGAGACAGTACCCTAAGACCACAATTGTACCTTTAAAGATTGACTACCTCTTTCAATAGTCTTTCAGTAGTCATGTATGGCTGCGAGAGTTGGACTATAAGGAAGGCCGAGCGCCGAAGAATAGATTCTTTTGAACTATGGTGCTGGAGAAGACTCTTGAGAGTCCCTTGGACTGCAAGAAGATCAAATCAGTCAATCCTAAAAGAAATCAACCCTGACTGTTCCCTGGAAGGCCAGATAATGAAACTGAAGCTCAAATACTTTGGCCACCCAATGAGAAGGGAGCACTCCCTGGAGAAGACCCTGATGCTGGGAAAGATTGAAGGTCAAAGAAGACGGGGACGGCAAAGGATGAGATGGTTAGACAGTGTCATCGATGCAATGAACATGAACTTGAGCAAACTTCAGAGGACGGCGGAAGACCGGAAGGCCTGGCGTGATCCATGGGGTTGCAAAGAGTCGGACGCGACTGTGTCGACTGAACAACAACAACAACAACAAATCTCTTGTTGGGTCTTCCTCTCTTCCTGCCGCCTTCAACTTTTTCTAGCATCATTGTCTTTTCCAGGGAGTCTTATCTTCTCATAATGTGACCAAAGGATGAAAGGCTCAGTTTAGTCAGTTTTGTTTCTAAGGAGATTTCAGGCTTGATTTCATCTAGTATTGATTTGATCTGGCATATACTTAACAACGGGATGCTTAACATTTCTTACATTAGCAATGCTATTTTCCAAACATTACTAGCTTTTATACAGACATGGGACACTGACCTTTTGGCCAACCTGGCGCTTTCTTGCACCACGTTTAAATTGTTTTGCTTTTTACCAAGCCATGAAGCGCCGCTAAATGGTCATTTCCTCACCCTTAAATGCAAATTGATTGTATGTAAACTGTGACTTTAAAAAAATAAGATTAAAATACTGTTCCAGTCAAGTAGCGCTGTGGCTCAGACATCCTCCCTCGTCATACGGATATATAATGAATCGGTCCTCTGAATATGATCCGCATGGCCAATACACTTACATCTCCCCGTGTGGTTGTAAGTGTTGTTGACTACGTGGTTGCCTCAGCAGACTTGAGAGACCATATCACTAAGTTTATGATTGGCAATCGAACAGAAAGTGACCATTCTCCTATGTTGCTGACTTTTAGGACTTTTTAAAAAGACAATTTTCCACAGAGATAGCGTGCTGCAAATCTGTTTCAGCATTGTAAAAAAATCCTAGGTTCTTTCGTTTTTGTAGAATCTCAACTCTCGTAAGACATTGAATGAGCGTGAATGACTCCGTCCATAGGAACTATCCACTTGGGGCGATTTTTCACTAGAGCTGCCTCGCA
>NW_015192539.1:0-2199 GCF_001447785.1 Gekko japonicus | reverse complement strand
TGAGTCCATTTTATCTTAAGCCAATCAGAGGATGAACTTCCATAACTAAGCCAGCTGGTTTGGCAGCATTCTCTCTTTTTCAAGGCTTGGGAAGGATGCATATTATCAAGAACATAAGAAGACTGGATGCTGGATGGCCCTTCTTGTCCAGCATCCAGTCTCACACAGTGGCCAACCAGTACCTCTGGATGGCCAATAAGAGGGCATAGAGGCCAAGGCCTTCCCCTGATGTTGCCATTATTATTGTTGTTATGAAGTTTTGACATAATTTAATATTCCCAAACCCCCTCTTGAATGCACACCTTAATGTGGTGAGGGGATTTGCATGTGTCAGAAGCTAAAAGCAATACCGTAAGAGGTCTATATTCCTAGCAGAGACATTCTTCAAGTGTCAGACTCCTGGACAAAGTTACTCTCAACAACACTCTCTGGCAGTGATTTATTTATTGAAAAATAAAGATGTTCTAGGCCAGACCAGCATTGTATCAGAACTGAGGTTCTGGCAGGAGAAACCAAAGTTATAGACAGTTCAAACAAGGGGCCCCTCTGTTCCCATCCAATCATACCCCACAATCACCTAGTTTTCGCGTGCTCTACACCCCCACCTGGGAATATACGGTTAGGTTATCTAAAACAGTGAAGCACGCACAGTTATCTTCAAGGTCATCCCTACTTAGGGAGGTATCTTAAGGAGAGTTACATCACAGCTACAACAGAGCTGTTCACACACTCTCTCATTCACACCCCTCCCTCAGGGATTTCCCTTCCTCTGCGGGCCCCAAGTTCCCAATCATGGCAAACAAGAGTTCAAGTTTGACATCAAGAAGGAATGGTCACAGCTGAGACACCAGGTTAAGATGCATCCCTCCATTTCAGGGATCAACAGGCACATTGGCAGAAGAGAATGGACAGTTCCAATAGTGATGGAGTGGAGGAATCCTTGAGGGGTAGCTACTGGGCAACAGAGCTTTTGTAGGCAAGTAGATGCAGAGCCATTTACGAGCACTCGTTGGGTACGATTTTTCAACCAACCATGAATCCATCCAACGGTTGCACCATCCAGCCCACACTTAACCAGCTTATCCTCAAGGATATCATGAGAAACTTTGTCAAATGCTTTACTGAAATCTAGATACAATATATCCACAGCATTGCCAGAGTCAACCATTTTAGTAACTCTGTCAAAAAAGGAGATAAGGTTGGTCTGGCATGACTTATTCTTGAAAAACCCATGCTGGCTACTACCAATTAACGCATTCCGTTCAAGGTGCTCACAGACAGAGTGTTTAATAACCTGCTCTAGAATTTTTCCAGGTATTGATGTCAAACTGACAGGGCTGTAATTTCCTGGGTCCGTCTTTTTTCCCTTCTTGAAGATCGGGACAATATTCACTCTTCTCCAGTCTTCTGGCACAACAACGGTACTCCAGGAAATCTCAAAGATTAGCGCCAGAGGCTCTGAAATAACATCTGCAATTTTTTTAGCACCCTGGGATGCAAGCCATCCGGCCCCGGAGATTTGAAAGTATTTAAGGCAGCTAGATGCTCTCTAACCATCTCCTTACTTACTCTGGACTGGCGGTTCCTCCTTCCTTCATATGTCATGCGTTCTTCAGTTTGTATACAGCTTGCCTTATGGTTAAAGACCGACACAAAGTAAGAGTTGAGTAATTCTGCTTTGTCTTCATCCCTTGTTAAGGCTAGACCGCCTTCCCTAGCAATGGGCTTACCCCATCCCTGTTCTTCTTTTTGCTCCGAACATAGGCATAGAAACCAGGCCCATAGCTAACAACTTTTTGCTGGGGGGTCCCAATGTTCTGCTTGGGGGGCCTGCCATTATATATCTGTGCACAAGGATCCCTGTCCAGAGGAGCTGCTGGCTCAGCCACGCATCCTGCCACTGCCGTCTCCTTCTGCTCTGCGCCACTCCAACGCTGTAACTCTGCCAAAACAGGAAAGTCACTCTCCCTCTCCTCCCCCCCCCACGCATGAAAAAAACAACAACAAAGATCTTCTAGGAAGCTCCAACACTTCTCTCATTGACCTTACCATGCTTACTCAACTTCCCAAAGGAGGAAATGGCCAGAAGGCTCAGGAAAAAGGAGAGGAAAAAAAGTTTGCTGGGCTGTTGTGCTGGATGCAAGCAAACCAGGCAGGTGGGTGCCTCCTCACCCAGCGGCTGCTTGAATGAGTGGCTAG
>NW_015192538.1:0-2303 GCF_001447785.1 Gekko japonicus | reverse complement strand
AGGGATGAGAAGCAAAACAAAACAAAACAGAAAAGAGCATTAACACTGAGATCCGTGTGGAATTCTCTTTCTCAAGAGACAGAGCACAGGTCAGCTCGGCTCTGTATTTTGCAGGAGGGGAAAGCCTCGCTGTTCTGTCTTATCGACAGCTTGCATGTCTCGACCGTTATCATCAAAAGCATTTAATACTCGACGTCACTCGGAATTTCAGACACGCTGCAGCCAATGATGTTTGCAGGGAGTTCCATGGTACAAGTAAACGAACGTCTCCGGAAGAAAAATCACCAAAATGGCTCGCAGGGTAAGAAGTCAGCTGATGATGCCTTCATGATGAAAACTGCCTTAACACAAGGGCTCCCAACATGGTGCCCACGGGCACCGTGACTCCCAATACCTTTCCTGGGCCCTACCAAGTGTTTTAGAAAGTGGATGGGGCTTTTGCCCAGCAAGGCTTGTGACTGGCCACTGGCGACTAGTTTGGCTGGGTAGAATATTAAAACCACTGCTTTGACAGCAGCTGTCAACCACAGCACAAAGATCTTCGCCGTGTGACTGAAGGTAAGTGGTGGCAGCCATGTTGTGGCTGGCTCCGCCTCCTGCGGCAGCCATGTTGTGGCTGGCTCCGCCTCCTGCGGCAGCCATGTTGTGGCTGGCTCCGCCTCCTGCGGCAGCCATGTTGTGGCTGGCTCCGCCTCCTGCGGCAGCCATGTTGTGGCTGGCTCCGCCTCCTGCGGCAGCCATGTTGTGGCTGGCTCCGCCTCCTGCGGCAGCCATGTTGTGGCTGGCTCCGCCTCCTGCGGCAGCCATGTTGTGGCAGCCACTTTGTGGCTGTGCCCACCACATGGTGTCAGAATTCCAAAAATGCCTGTAGGCTCAAAAAACGTTGGGGTCCCCTGGTTTAAAATAACTCTTAGAACTGTTCAATTATTTTTTTAATCTGCTATGGAGCTGGGGCCCGTCGCTGGCTCTCGGCCTCACTTACCTTTAAAAAAAAAAAATCAAATTATTTATTTTTACCTGCTCAGCATTTCACACAGGATGCTTTTACAAGGGAAGGCCTTCAAAATAATGGTCCAAGACGACTCCCCCCACGGCCTAACATACCTCACAGGGTTGTTGTAAGGATAAAAACGGAAGAAGGGGAACACCGTGAATGCCTCCCTGACCTCCCCCAAAGGAAGGGCGGGAACCAAAATGGTGCCAAATGACATGAACGCCGGTCACGTTTCACTTCTTTCAAATAGTGGTGTCCTTGATCTGTGCTGCATGCCCGAGGCCGTTTACTGTAATTTCGTCAAAATAATGCCATGCATAAAAAGAATACTGAGCACAGTGTGTAACTTTTGGAATAAGGCTCCCGGCACTCTTATCTGTGTTCTAAGCCTGGCTCAGAATAGCTCCCCGTTCCCCTCAAATCCTGTCACTGACAGCAGCTGCACCCCTACGGTGCAGAGTTTTTAATTTTTTTTTGTTTTCAACAGAAAACTAAAAATATTCTCGCTCTTCTGACCACTTCCAGTTTTTAAACCTACGTCTTCCCCAGCGGCAGTCGCAGAAGACAGCGTACAGCCTCTTAAGGGCCACCGGGTTGTAAAGATTACAGCACAGGACAAAGGCCTGAGTTCAAATTCCTTTTCAGGTAGTGACTTGCCCACAGCGTGACCTACCTCACCGGTTGTAAGGATAAATGGGGGGAAGGGCCATGTATACCACTATAAGCCCTCAGGAAGACGGAAGGGATTAAAATGTGCAGATATTGCAACAAGTTACCTTTCTAGTCCCCCCCAAAGGACACATATCTCGACTCCACCCATTAGAAAATAATACATATAATTTTTAGATTTTTTAATTTCTTTTTTACTTCATTTATGCCTCACCTTTCTTTCCTGTGGGGACCCAAGCAGGCTCACATCCTTCTCCTTTCTTCCATTCTATCCTCACAACAACCCTGCAAGGTACGTTAGGCTGAGAGTGGGTGACTGGCCCAAGATCACCCAGCAAACTTCCATGGCAGGAATGGCCATTCGAACCTACGTCTCATAGACCGTAGTCCGACACTCTAACCACTACTCCCGCTTCAAGGCTCTATCTTCTGTGTTTTGGGGTGATGGACACCGTTTGTTCCTACAAGCATTTTCAGGGTGTGTGTGTGTGAAAGTTTAATTTTTTGTGTGATATTATTCCACAGCTTTGAATAGGTTTCATTGCGGGTTCTGAAATATGATTTCTGTTTAATGCCTTTTTATCATCGGTTCGAAACAAACGGGCGTCAAAATCTTTCCACTGATCAGGTTTAAGAAAAA
>NW_015192537.1:0-2781 GCF_001447785.1 Gekko japonicus | reverse complement strand
TAAATTTGGCTTAATAAATTTGGCTCTTTGAATAATATTTATCATGATCAGGCACAGCATTTTAAACTGTTATTGTAATATTATTTTATTTCTTAACAGGATTCCTGTTTTGGTCCTAGATATCTATTTGTGTGTTGTCTTTTGATTGTAAGTAAAGGTTCCCTTGCTCGAAAGCCAGTCGAATCCACCTCTAGGGTTGCAGTGCTCATCTCCGTTTCAAAGCCGAAGAGCCAGCGCTGTCTGAAGACGTTTCCGTGGTGGTGTGGCCGGCATGACTGAACACCAAGGCGCACGGAACGCTGTTACCTTCCCACCGAAGTGGTCCCTATTTATCTACTTGCAATTTCTTGCTTTCGAACTGCTAGGTTGCCAGGAGCTGGAACTAGAGACGGGAGCTCTCTCCGTCATGCGGCAACTCGGGTCTCAAACTGCTGAACTACCGACCTTCCACAGCCTGCAGTCCAGCGTCTTAACCACTTCAGCCCCCGCAGCTCCCCTTTTTATTGTAATAGGAGCCTATTTGTACCTTAGAATCATAGAGTTGGAAGGGACCTCCACGGTCATCTAGTCGCCCCCTTCGGTGACCCCTCTGAAGGAGGCCCAATTGGGTCGAAACACATTTGGTCATTTTTGTTTTCTCTGGGAGATATGTAATTTTTTACTATATTATGAGGCTTGTGCTGGGCCGGCCCTGATATGCTTTTAATGTTTTAAAAAATGGTTTTTTATGTCTGATTAGTTCATATTTCATTTTAGCCCTTGGCCCTGCATTTGCTCTCACTAGGGTTGCCATGTCTGGGTTGGAAAATACCTGGAGACTTTGGGGGTGGAGCCGGGAGAGGGCGGGGTTTGGGGAGGGGCCTCAGCATAGGACAATGCCATAGAGTCCACCCTTCAAAGCAGCCATTTTCTCAAGGGGAGCTGATCCCTGTCACCTGGAGATCAGTTCTAAAAGCAGGAGATCCCCAGGCCCCACCTGGAGGTTGGCAACCCTAGCTCTCACACAGTAGCCAGCCAGTTTCTCAGGAGGGCCAACAACAGGGCAGAGAGGCCGAGACCTTCCCCTGAGGTTGACTCCTGGCTCTGGGATTCAGAGGATCGGTGCCTCTGCATGTGGAGGTTCTCCTGGTTCTCCTCACTCCTCCATGAATCCATCTAATCCTTCACCCAAAGAGTGATTAACACATGGAATTCACTGCCACAGGAAGTGGTGGCGGCTACAAGCATGGACGGCTTCAAAAGGGAATTAGATAAGCATATGGAGCAGAGGTCCATCAGTGGCTATTAGCCACAAGGTATAGATAGGGACTCTGGGGCAAGTGATGCTCTGTCATCTTGGTGCTTGGGGGGGGGGGAACAACAGTGGGAGGGGTTCTAGTGTCCTGGCCCCACTGCTGGACCTCCTGATGGCACTGGTATTTCTGGCCACTGTGGGATACAGAGTGTTGGACTGGATGGGCGTCTCTTATGTTCTTATGTTATGTTCTTTGAAAGGTGCCTATGTCTGTGCCCATCAGTATATCCTCTGGAAGCAAATTCCACATTTTAATCTTCTCCTGAGTGTTTTCGGCAGCCATCATCCCTTTGGACTGACTGACCGGAGGCTCCCCAGGCCACTCCGGAAGCAAAAAGGAGTTTCAGAGAACCAAGGATTTCTTCCCCCACCCTGGCAGACACTGCAGCCAGCAACAGAGGCTTCCCTGCCATGAAAAACCTTCGCCCGCCCGATTCCACACTCCTGGCCTCCCCTGCAAGGGAGAAACGACAGTCTTCCCCATGTCCCTTGGCAACCCTAACAGATCTCCTAGATCCGGGATGCCAACCTCCAGGTGAGGCCAGGAGACCTCCCAGATTCACAGCCGATCTCCAGCGAGCAGAGATCAGTTTCCCTGGAGAAAGCGGCTGCTTTGGAGAGTGGACTTGGATGGCAATATATCCTACAGAGGTCCTTCCCCTCTCCTAGGGTCCATCCCCCCCCCTCCCAACCTTCAGGGATTTCCCCACCCAGTGCAGGCAACCCTCATCGGGACACTCCCTTCCCTCTGTTCCCCGCCTCCTCCTCCTCCTCCCCTTCCACGAGTCCCCTTTCCCGCCACGCAGCTTTCACTTCGCCAGGAACGGAGCAGGATGCAAAAGGCCCCTTTCCCACGAGCGAATCGCGAGGGTCTCTCTCCCACCCCCGCCCCTCCACGAGGGAGGCTGAGCCGGGCTTCTTCGTGGCCCAGTTTCTCCCCCGCTGCGATGTCCAGGAGGAGGAGGCTTGGCTGCTCTCCGGGGAAATGCTGGCCGGGCTCTCACGAAGGAACTGCCTCCTCCTCCTCCTCCTCCGGAATCCAGGCCCGGCTCCCTCGAGGGCAGGAGACCCGCAGAGGCTCTCCCGGGCGCCCAGGATCAAGGGAGGGCCCCCACGGCCCCTCCTCCTGCCGGGGATGGAACCGGCATCTTCCGCACGCCCAGCCGGTGCTCTTCTGCCCCGGAGCCCCCACGGCCCCTCCCTGGCTGCCTGGGTTCAGTGTGCCCCCTCCTCCTCCTACCCCCCCAGTTCCTGGGCTGGGCCGGAGGCGCCTCTTCCCGCCAGGCGGCTGGGCCGCTCAACAAAAGATCCAGCAGGGCGGCATCACATTCCCATGGGCGCCCGTGGCTCTCTCCTGGGTGAACTGGGAGCAAAGTTTCCTGCTCTGGGGCTTTTGCCCAGCAACCGTGGCCGACCGGTCCACTGTTTCCCCTGGCTGCACGTTTCTCTCTGGTCCTGCGTCCAGGGGTCATTTCGTAGGAAAAGAG
>NW_015192536.1:0-2190 GCF_001447785.1 Gekko japonicus | reverse complement strand
TAACACAAAACACCAGCTACACTGCTCCAAGGGAATCTGTAAGGAAGGACTAAAGGTTTGGGAGGAGACTGGAAAAGCTGGAGTAGTTGCACTAGTCAGTGTCAGGGAACCAGGCAAATAAAGTCCAAAGGCTAACCACAGTCAGACACTGGAGAGTGGAATCACAAATGGTTTCTGTGTACTAAAGAAAACCTGTGACAAACGTAGAGTGATAAGCCTGCAGCCTATGTGAAAGAAGAGTGAAGTTTTATTCCATAAAGAAACAAAATATCCTGTGTAAATATCCCATCTCCCTGTTGAGTTTTCTGTGAAATAAAGAACTGTGCTGTTTGCCTTTCACAAGTACTGGTCCCTGACTTTTTGGTAAAGATTTATGTCCAGTCACAAGAAATGTAAACCCTGAAGAGACTACTTTTTAGTGTGAACTAAGTGGGAAGTGCTGGATTGTAGGCCCTGGCAGATGGAGTCAGCTAAGAGAAAGTAAAGGTGATCAGTCACTTCAGAGTACAATCCCTGAATCCAGTGTAAGTATTTATATACAGGGATGCCCCAACTCAGTCACGGCAATGGCCGGGAAGAGGTTGTTGTGCCATAGATGTTAATGTGTTGCACAATGTGATGCTTGCCTTGCCCTCCCCCAAAAGCTCCTGTCACCAGCAGAGGCCTAGACACCATATCTGAAGAGCACCTGTGAGATTAGCTGTTGTAGATTTTCCGGGTCGTACGGCCATGGTCTTGGCATTGTAGGACCTGATGTTTCACCAGTAGCTGTGACTGGCATCCTCAGAGGTATAACACAGAAAGACGGAGTATTCGCTGTGAGATTATTCTGAACTACACGGTAGTGTAAGGTTCTCAGCGAGGTTTCATGGCTGACAATGAAGATGTAATACAGTTGCTAGAGTTTTATAGAGTACAGTTACTAATCCTTTATGCCCACTTAAGAAACAGCTGGGAAGAGTTTCATATATTTCTACTAGGTCTGCTTTATCATCCAGAAAGGGCTTCTCATTCATGACTCTCCAGCATCCCCATCTGGGAGCTTCTAACCAAAGGTAATGAAGGGAAGGGTTTTTTGCTGAGCTTTAATGGGAACCCTAGCACTGTCTCTCTCTTGCACAGTAATACACAGCCGTGTCTTCTGCTTTCAGGCTGTTCATTTGCAGATAGAAGTTGGGGCTGTCCTTGGAAGCTGTGAATCGCCCTTGAATAGCAGGGGAATAGTAACTGTTCCCAGAAGCAGAACTGTAATAGTAAACTAGCCATTCCAGTCCTTTTCCGGGCTTCTGCCGGACCCAAATCATCCAGGAGCTGTTAAGGTTAAACCCAGTGACTGCAAAGGTCAATTTATGGGATTCTCCTGGTTTTTTCACTACAGGATCTGATTGGGTCAGAACCACCTGTGAGAGGACACCTGGTGGGGAAGAAAAAAAGGAGAAACAGTTGACAGGGAAACAGCAACAGACAATGGTTATTACGTGTAATATAATGATGGAAGAAATTAAAATGTAGAAGCCCAACATACATGGGGAGACAGCCAGCAAAATAAGTATGGGCAATGTGGGCAGCATAGCGGAGAGGTGGCCAAGGTCTCGACTAGATTCTGTCTCCTGAGTCTGGGCGAGGTGGAGAGACTTTGAGGGTTTAAATCGGAAGCCAGAATGGACTCGTTTTTGCATAAATTGCAGACAGAAAAGGAGGGGACAGTATTTATGTAGGATCACAACTCTTTGGACTCTAAGATAGCAGACTTTCTGAAGGGGGGGTTAGAATTTGCCTGTGATGTGAGGCTGGCTCTATTGACAGCAGTTACCTGGAGTAATTTCTCTGCGGACTTAGCAGCTGGTGGTTCATGCTGCAGCCCTCGTGAAGCTGGATTTTCAACACAAACTTGACAATCGTTGACCACAAACACACTTTAGTGTTTCTCCATTTGAGGATCTGTAAGGAAGGAGGGTGTAACGGATTGCAAAGGAAAACAGGCTTTTTAAAATGCTGCTTGTGTCTGGGAGTCAGGGAGTTAAAGAGTTAATCTTCCCTGGAGAGAAAAGCTTATGTGATTGGCTGCTCTACTTGCTTTCTGATTGGCCAACATCAGCTGAGAGAGGGCATAAAACAGCTGATCTGAAAGGAAAATAGTTTTTTTGCAATTGGTCTTTCCTTTGGTCTTGGTCTGACATCTAACATCTG
>NW_015192535.1:0-2180 GCF_001447785.1 Gekko japonicus | reverse complement strand
TGTCTGAGCTTGAGCTGTGTATTACAATAAGGATTATAAGAAATTTGAAAATTCTGTAATATCTCATGTGAAAAGTAACATAAAGGAAACAGAGGGATCTTTGGTGATGTGACAGCGTGATCCTACATATGTTTACTGAGGAGAAAATTGATTTCCCAAGTAAGTGTGCATAGGACTGCAGCCAAAAAGCTTTGCGGTTGTCACAAAGCCTATACCAGACACAGGAAGGGGATGTAAAGACTGACTGCCTTGGATATCATATAGTATGTAAGGGAGATGATAGCGTTTAATTTATTTTTTTTATTTATTTATTTATCTTTGGATTTATATCCCGCCCTACCCCGAAGGCTTAAACACTTTCCCATATAAGAACTAAATGAGGGTTTAAACACTTTCCCATATAAGAACTAAATGATATAGGTAAGATAATGCTGTTAAGTAGTAGACCAAACTCTAGTTAGAGGTTTTGGAAGATTTCTTAGTATCTTCCACACAGGGACAAGGTTTTGTGGTGCAACATGAGACTAAGTGCAGGAGCAGTGGGGTTTTCATATGGTAGGTTTTCCCACAGTTTCCCTGCCCCAGTTCCCCTGGAAGTGGCTCCCCCTTTCTCCCCCACGCCAGACCAACAGGGCTTTTGCCGTTTTTTATTAAATCAGCACTAGGCTATCATTGTAATAGTATACTGCTGTTATGATAGGTGCAGCAGGTTCTCTGAATTACAAACTTTTTTCTTTTTTAAAGTAAATCTGTAGTTTCTTCTCTTGCAAACGTATGCCATTTTCCTTGTATTTCTGGAAAGGTGGGGGAAGAAACTTATTGTTTTTAAATGAAATCTGGGAATTGAAAGAACCTGCTGCACCTGTTGTTACAATGGTATATCAATAAAATGATACTCTAATGCTTATTTTTTTTAAAAATTAAAAAGCCCTGCGGAGAGCCCCCCATGATGGTGGAGGAAATGGCAGCTGCAGGGACAGGGTTAGGAAAAATGGCTGCTACATGAGCCAATAATTCCAAATTTTCCTACACACACAGCAGCCATACCAGCTTTACTGCAACCTTTCCTGAAACTTGGGAGCAAAGCAGGTTTTAGAAAGGTAGAAGAAAAGCCAGGGAGGTGCATGAATTAGGGAAGTAAAAAACCAAAACAAAACGGCTTCCCGGAAGAACTGAACTTGGTGGAAGACACCATTGTGACTACGATAACTGGCCTGTCTGTCAAAGGCCAAAGGGCTCAAGACGCAGAGGCTGGCAATGAATCCGCCTCTTTGAAAATGTCCAAGCCCCAATAGGAGTCGCGAGAAGTCGCCATGACTTCCGTGGCCTGTCTGTCAAAGGCCAAAGGGCTCAGGACCCAGAGGCTGGCAATGAAGCCACCTCTCTGAAAATGTCCAAGCCCCAATAGGAGTTGCCAGAAGTCGCCATGACTTTCAGTCACACGCAATCACACGCACACACAACAAAAACACTAAAAAAATTAAAAAGGCGCTCTGCTTGACTATTTCAAATTCTGTTGAACCTTTTTTAACATGCTATGGTAGGATAATGAAATGAATGGACGTGCTCTGTGGCACAAGTTTTTACCCTTGGACTATAACACTGCTTTGTTAAGTGAGATGGAAGAAAAATCAGATTTTGCTAGTTCATGTAAAACTTTGGATTTTTAGAGACTAAAGTGTTGAGTTCAAATGTCTTCAAAGACTGTGAATGTGGTTGTGTTTCCTAGCAATGCTTTTCACCATCCTTACAAATGTTCGTGAGTAGTAATGGATTGCCTCCAAGCCCCATTCCCAGTCCCACAAGGAGATTTTCAAAGTAAGTTGATATGTCTTAAACTTAATAAGAAGCAGTTAGACTGCTGTAATGTGCACCGATATGTGGCCTGGGCAGGAGACCAAAGTTGATTCAGCATCAAAGGCTTCTTACGCACAAGCTGTTTCTATTTCATTTTCTGTTGCATGTGCATCTCAGTGAAGCTTGTGCAGATATTCTTGGTCTGTGCTCACAGTTGCAGGTCTTAAACATGTGGGCATGGCACACAAGTCCTCATGGCTTCAGAAGACTTTTAGAGACAGCCTAATAGGTTCAGGCATAGCTCCTAAGGCTTGTAATAGAGAAACGAAGGACAGTTGGGGATAAAATGCTCTGAAATAAAGGACATCAAACTTTCAATTAAC
>NW_015192534.1:0-2177 GCF_001447785.1 Gekko japonicus | reverse complement strand
CATGTGGGAAAGGCCGGGCGTTAGGCTGCGGCTTTTCCGGGTGATACGGGGCCTGTAGGGCGTGAGACGGCGGCAGCGTGTGTGGGGGCGGACGTTTGGGGGGGGTTCGCCTGTTACGGAGCCTGTAGACTGCGGTTCCGCAGGTGGCAGCGGTAGCTGATCACTCCCCTTATTTTTCCCTTCACTCCCTCCCCTTCTCAACC
This sequence comes from Gekko japonicus, assembly GCF_001447785.1. Lineage (NCBI taxonomy): Eukaryota > Metazoa > Chordata > Lepidosauria > Squamata > Gekkonidae > Gekko > Gekko japonicus. Next base: position 1,974 of record NW_015192534.1, on the reverse strand, counting down.
CATCCCCCCACCCCCTTTTGGTTGCCAGACAAGAGGAGATCTCTGCGGGTTCTCTCGCAGCCTGCAGGGCAGTAGCTACATTGGTGGCCTATTTGTTTTTCTGGAAGCCTGTTTTTGTAGCGGGGCTGGGAGGGGTGCTGGGTTTCAGTTTCTATTCTCAGCTTTGTTCGTTACCTTTTCATTGGAGAAGCTCTAGTGGGTGGGTCTTGGTGGCCATTTTGCGACTGGTTGGAGCCTCTCCTCCCCTGTTCAGTAGGCCGTGGAGGCCATTTTGTGTTGGCAGGTGGCCTTGGTGGAGGGTGGGGTTCCATTACAACTATCAGGGTGCTTGTACTGGCCTCTGACTGTGACAGCCCTTCTAGCTTTATCTCATCAGATCGTGGAAGCTGAGCCGGTTGGCACCTGTAGGAATTTTTGGGTGTTTGTCCGTGGCCGGTTAGAATGGCCCCCAAGAAGGGTTCAGGCCGGGACAAGGGAAAGAAGCCAGCCCCTAAGGCTCCCCCAAAACGGCCAGCACCCACATTGTCCTCTTCTGAGGAGGAGGGGGGTGATGACGTACAGCAGGCAATTTTGGCACGGTTGCTTGCAGTAGAGCAGGCCGCTGGGGCTCCGGCACCTGGTAACAGAACTGGCACCGGGGCAGGTGTGAGGAGGGAATCTCGCTCCTTGTCCAAACAGCGCTTTCAGGCAGAGGTTCTCACAAGATTGTCTTTGGTTGAGGGCAGGTTTTCGACTAGATCTGATGGTGGACGTCCGAGTCAACCAGAGGATGATGAAGCCGGCCCTTCAGGTGGTGTGCCTCCCCGGCAAGCGACGGAGCCTGTTTCAACTCCAATTCAGGAAGGTGATGGTTCTGGTAAGTTGGTTGGGTCCACAACAGGGGCAGTTTGGCCCTGGGGGCCTTGTGGAGCTTCTAACACTTCGGGAGCAGGTACACATCAGTCACCCTGTGCACACTTGGCCGGAAAACACTGTGGTTGGACGCTGGGGCAACAGCATTTACCTCAGTCAGTAGGGAGTTGTTGTGGGCTTCAGGTCACGGGGCAGGCGCAGTGTTGTGGGTCCAAGTGTCAGCAAACTACATCTTATACCACTGCAGTGGCCTCAGAGCTCCCTTATGGCGATGTAGCATTACCTTTGGGGGATCATCTTTTACCAGCAACTAGGGACAAAATTTGTCGGGGCGAATATGTGGATGTTTTTTCACTCCTCTTTCGTGAATTGGAGAAGAAAGATAAGGAGGATTTGGAAGACAGGGATAAGGAGAAGCTTAGAAGAATGCGGGTGGACCGCACGTGGGCCAATTGGGTGGCCGGGTTTTTGGTTTACGCGGGAGTTATTGCCAAAGCTCAGCCATGTAGAGGGGCGGCTTTATTCCAATACTTTGATATTGTTTACAAAGCTTATACGGGCTTTAACGGCCCAGCTTGGCTACAATATGACGAAGAATTTAGGATGAGAGCTGCCATGAACCCCGCGATGCGCTGGGACCGCGTGCACCCTCAGTTGTGGTTGCAACTTATGTCACCGGCTCGCCCTAACACAGGTGACCGCTCTCATAGTGGTCATTTGGTGCAACGTCTAGGATCATCTTTCAATCCCCGCACCTCGGCGGGGCAGGCGGTTCAACCCCGCCAGATTTGCTGGGAGTTTGGGGCGCAGGGTGCCTGTAGCAGGAAAGTATGTCCGTACCGACATGAATGCCCCATGTGTAGTGGCCCGCACCCATTTTCCGCCTGTTTCAAGGGCAAGCCCCGAAGGGGGAGGAAGCGCTATGAGCCTGGCAACCAGGGATTTGGCGCTGGAAAAGGGGCCCAGTCCCATAAAGCTGACGGTGCTTCGTGAATGGTTGTGGGCATACCCTGACCAGGAGGCTAGTAATTTTTTATTGCAGGGATTTACTTTGGGTTTTCGCATTCCATGTCAAGGTCCTAGGGTTCCCTTCATGGCGGCAAACCTGGCATCTATACGGGG
>NW_015192533.1:0-2356 GCF_001447785.1 Gekko japonicus | reverse complement strand
TGTGGCCATTCGCCTGACTAAATCTGTGTATGAGGATAAATTGTCCGATGGTGAAATTGGCAATTCATGTGCCACATCAGGGTCAGGAGACGTATGGTCTGGGGACGTGGGCACCTCAGAAGCTTCCGAATTGGAATCACCATCGTCATCATCCGAAGAGTCTTGATGCCCAATAACTTGTTGCTGCAAATCTGGACTGAGAGCTGTAACAGTCACTGTGGATCTCATCTGGGTCGTAGATGTTTTCTGCCACGTGGGCACCTCAGAAGCTTCCGAATTGGAATCACCATCGTCATCATCCGAAGAGTCTTGATGCCCAATAACTTGTTGCTGCAAATCTGGACTGAGAGCTGTAACAGTCACTGTGGATCTCATCTGGGTCGTAGATGTTTTCTGCCTTATCTCAGAAGTAAGATGAGGAGGGTTCAATGCGTCCTGGTCCAGTTGTGGAACAGGGGCGTGCGATATAGTAGCCGAAGGTCTGGTTTTTATTGGAGACCTAGATCGGTGAGCAGAACGGTAGGAATAGCGATCCCAGTCTGAATAGTTTGCAGGGGTCAGCCATGGCATTGGTGGGTGGTATGGCCCATAGAGGTATCTCATCTGCCTCTCATCCCAGGACATTGGTGGATGTGGTGGCCTGTAGGCTATGGGTGAGCGACTCCTGGCCCTGGAACCAGCTGGAGAATGTACCAAGGCACTCCTCCTAGATGTGTCTCTGTGCAGTGATGCATCGATATCGATGTCCGGCAGAAACGTAGCTGGAGGATAGCGCTCCATATGTGGGACCTCACGTCGACGGGCGTCGGTATCGGGAACAGCAGAAAGCATCGATACCGATGACTCCGAACTAGCGGGGGAAGACTCTGCACCAGCTTGGTGACTAACGAGCTCTGCCGTACCGGTGTCGATGAGCTCGATGTCTGGCTGAGCGATAGGGGAAGCCAAGACACGACCTGGTGACATCTGGGGAGGCGCCAAGTGCTCCGGTATCGATATCACCACCGGCACCGACGTTTGCACGGGCTCCTTAGTTGCATCTCCTTTCCCCTTCTTAGATGGTTTGGCCGGCTTGGAAACACGCACCTTCTCTGGCTTCTTCTTTGTAGTAGCCTGAGCTTTAGTAGAAGTTGAGGATTTCGATGTCGACGGCTTCGGCATCGAGCGGTCGGCATCGACGACCGCTGCAGGCATGGAAGGAGTCGCGCGAGAAGTAGAAGGCGTCTCATCCATCCTGGAAGCTGGAATCAGGGCGGATTCTAACAATGCGACCTTCAGACGTGCCGCTCTATTCTTTTTAGTCTGATTAGAGAATTTTGCGCAGTGACGGCACTTCTCAGGCTTGTGGGACTCCCCAAGGCAAAATAAACAAAGACTATGTCCGTCGGGGGGAGCAAGTTTGTACCCACAACGCCTACAACGATTAAAAAATCCCCACTTCTTCTCCATGCAGCTAAGGGCGAATAAAAACAAAAAAAAAAATAAAACTTTTGGCATGGAGAGGTAGAGAAAAAAATAGCAAAGGCATAGATCTCATTTAAAGCTACCATTGGGCAAACTTAGTTGCAGTTCACAGGAGATCATTAAAGCGCTAACAGATTTCTACAGAAATTTATATTCAACACATAACCCATCAGTGGAAGCAATGTACAGGTTTTTAAAAGCCGAAATGCTATGAAAAAACTGACTAAAGCTCATCAACGCTATCTGGATGAGCCTATATCAGTTCAAGAAACAATAGAGTTAATCGAATCATTAAAAAATAACATAGCCCCTGGTGAAGATGGGCTACCATCAGAGATGGACAAGACTTTCTATTCTGACTTGGCTGGGCCTTTCACTAATATATGTAGCCAGGCAATCACCAGGGGTGGGAAAGAACTGGAGGGTTTTTTTTTGGGGGGTGGAGTCAGGGAGGGCGGGGTTTGGGGAAAGGAAGGAGGGGCCTCAGCAGTCCGCACTCCAAAGTGGCCATTTTCTCCAGGGGAACTGATCTTGGTCGTCTGGAGATCAATTATAATAGCGGGAGATCTCCAGGTGGCACCTGGAAGTTGGCTATCCTACCCACTGGCCTGATCGTGAATTACTGGCACCGCTGTCCTGGCGTGCTGCGACTGCACATCCAGACCTCATGTTTCCCTGAGGGCAGGGACGCAGCCGTCCAGTCTTCAGACGTGTCCCTCAAGGAGAAGTTCAGTGTAACTGAAACAGAAGGAACAGGGGAGCCAGTTACTCTCCAGTGGATCGTGTTCACCTAAACAAAGGCCTGTGGGAGTCCTGGGAAGGCAAGTCGATAAAGAGGGTCAGGGTGGAAGGTCACAGGAAATCTGTGCCTCTCAAGGTCTGGGCTACACTC